>NW_007258640.1:804211-812874 GCF_000164805.1 Carlito syrichta
AAAGATAATCAATTTCAACCAAGAATAATCTACCTAGCTAAATTAAGCTTCATCAGTGAGAAAGAACTAAAATCTTTCCGAGAAATTCAATTCCTAAGAACTTGTACTGTCTCTAGACAAATCTACAAGAAATACTTAAAACAATATTAAACACAGAAGAAAGGGAAAAAAGAACAACAATATTCTTCACAAGAATGCAGGAAAAAGATAAAAAACACACATGAATCAAACCAAAAACAAAAGAAACACAACAAACAAACAGGAACAACAACACTTATATAAGAACCTAATGACAGGGATAAATGCTCACATTTCAGTAATTAGCCTGAATATGAATGGACTAATTGCACCACTGAAAAGACATAGAATGGCAAAATGGATAAAATATCATGAGGCAACAATATATTGTCTCTAAGAGACTCATCTCACCAAAAAGGACACTCACAGACTCAAAGTAAGAGGATGGGAAGCAAAATGTAAGGGGGATGGAAAACAAAAGAAAGCTGGAGTTGCCATCTTAATCTCAGTAAAATACCTTTTAAACTATCAAAAATTTAAAAAGATGAAGAAGGTCATTATATACTGATAAAAGGTTCAATCCATCAGCAAGAAATATCCATCCTAGCCGGGCTCGGTGGCTCAGCCTGTAATCCTGCACCTTTGGCAGGCTGAGGTGAGTGGATTGCCTGAGCACACGGGTTCGAAACCCGCCTGGGCAGCGAGACCTCATCTCTACAATAAATAAAAAATAAAATCAGCCAGGCATGGTAGCGCACGCCTGTAGTTCCGGCTACTTGGAAGGCTGAGGCGGAAGGATCACCAGAGCGCAGCAGGTCGAGGCTGTGGTGGCCGGGAGCGGCCACTGCACTCCAGTCTGGGCGACAGAGTGAGATTCCAACTCAAAAAAAAAAAAAAGAAAAAAGAAAAAAAAAATATTGAAATAGCAGGGATTGGTGGCTCAGCCTGTAATCCCGCGCCTTTGGGAGGCTAAGGTGAGTGGATTGCCTGAGCCTGCGGGTTCGAGACCCGCCTGGGCAGCGAGACCTCATCTCTACAATAAATCAAAAAATCAGCCGGGCGTGCTAGCGCATGCCTGTAATTCCGGCTACTTGGAAGGTTGAGGCAGAAGGATCGCCAGAGCCCAGCAGGTCGAGGCTGCGGTGGCCGGGAGCGGCCACTGTACTCTAGTCTGTGCGACAAAGTGAGACTCCAACTCAAAAAAAAAAAAATTGAATTATTTTACAATGAAAGCACATGTATTTTAAAAAGGAACTTACTAAAAAGATGACTATCCATAAGCAATGAAGCCAATGACAGGCAAAATCCTACAATTATAAATGTCATGGTTAAAGTAACTAAGTATCCATTTAAAGCCTGCTGCTACATGAAGCATGTCTAAAGACAACCAGGGTAAAGCAGTCTCTGAAAAGCTTGTTAGAAATGCAGAATCTTGGAACTCACTCTGAAACAGATTCTGCTTTTGATCAAGATTCTCGAGTGATTCATAGGCATGTCAAGTGTAAAAAGCAGATTTTTAAAGAATTAAGAAAAATGTTAACTGACCAGTCACAATAAATGAAATAGAGAAAATTCTCATGGTGTTAATATAGCTACTTAAATAATCCCACAAATTTCATTTAGAAGCTAAACAAGTCAGGCACAGTGGCTCACCCCTGTAATCCCAGCACTTTGGGAGGCGGAGGCGAGAGAATCACCTGAGCTCAGGGGTTTGAGACCAGACTGAGCAACATGGCCCAGCAGGTCAAGGTTGAGGTGGCTGTGAGGGTGCCACTGTACCACAAACCTGGGCGACAGTGAAACTCCAACTCAGTAAAATAAAAGAAAAGAAAAGAAAAGGTAAGGCCAGGTGCAGTGGCTCATACCTATAATCCCAGCACTTTGAGAGGACAAGGTAAGAGGATTACCTGAGCCCACAGGTTCGAAACCAGTCAGGGCAACTTGGCAAGACCTCATCTCTACAATAAATCAAAAAAATAGCTGGGTGTGGTGGTGCATACCTGTAGTTCCAGCTACTTGGAAGGCTGAGGCAGAAGAATCACCTGAGCCCAGCAGGTCAAGGCTGCTATGGCTGTGAGCGTGCTACTGCAGTCCAGCCTGGGTGACGGAGTGAGACTCCAACTCAAAAAAAGTAAATAAAATAAAAGTTGTCAGCAGACACTCTTGCTGCTGTCTTTCCCACTGGCTCTTCACAATGTTATCTCCTCTTTAACAAATCTACCTTCCATAAGTCAAATAGAAAAAAAAGCTAAAAAATATACCCAACACAACTAAATTTTTATTACTTAAATTTTGTAATTTTGTAAATGTACAGAGTAATGCAGATAATACCCTCTTTTATCCCCAGTTCTTTTAAAACCCAAACAAATTCTTTAAAAAACACTTTGTCATAGCTTACCAAAGACAGAAAGTTGATACTATTGAAAACAGACTTACTAGCTGCTGTTGCAACTGGCTGAGCAATATTAGCAGGTGGCTTCAGTTTCATGAGTTCATTAAGACTATTATTTTTTAGTAGATCCTTCAGCTGAACCTGATCTTTTGAAGGTGCAGAGGTCATGGCATTCCGTACTGCTGGTGCTGAGACTGAAGGGCGTGTGTTTGCAGTAGTCTGGATAAACTTAGTTAAAGTGATGGTTTGCCTATTGGTTGTTACAGGTGGTGTTTTCGTCATTACAATTGTAGATCCCAATGTTGGAAGCTGATTTATTTGATTCAGCACAAATGTTGTAGTAGATGGAGGCTGCTGCTAGAAAACAAAACACATGACACCACTGAAAATGCTTTGCTCTCTAACACAGCCTATATTCATAAGCATAGTAGGCTACTAATTTGTTTTCTTTTTTTTGAATTGTTGTCTCACTCTGTCACCCAGGCTGGAGTGCAGTGCCACGACCACAGCTCACTAGAGCCTTGACCTCTTAGACTCAAGCAAACTTCTCTCCTTAGCCTCTCAAGTAGCTGAGACCACAGGGGAGGGCCACCGTGCCTGGCTAATTTTATTTTTTAGATACATGGTCTTGCTATGTTGCCTAGGCTGGCTTTGTACTCCTGGGCTCAAGCAATCCTCCTGCCTTAGGCTTACAAACTGCTAAGATTACAAGCACGAGCCACCACACCCAGCATAGTAGGGCATTTGACAATCTAAAATTGTTATTCTTGGCTAACTATGGGCACTTCATTTCTAATCTTAACTTGATTAGCTATAACTATCAAGTTAAAACATACCAATTTTGCCTTGGGAGGCTGAGGTGAGTGGATTGCCTGAGCCCGCAGGTTCGAGACCCGCCTGGGCAAGTTGGTGAGAACTCATCTCTACAATAAATTAAAAAAAAAAAAAAATTAGCCGGGCGTGGTAGCGCGCGCCTGTAGTTCCAGCTACTTGGAAGGCTGAGGCGGAAGGATCGCCGGAGCCCAGCAGGTCGAGGCTGCGGTGGCCGGGAGCGGCCACTGCATTCCAGTCTGGACGACAGAGTGAGACTCCAACTGAAAAAAAAAAGTCAATTTGAAGATAGCAATATGTCTGTAACTATAAATGCAATCATTTATTTTTATTTATTTATTTATTTTTTTGAGTTGGAGTCTCACTTTGTCGCCCAGACTGAAGTGCAGTGGCCGCTCCCAGCCACCGATGCCTCAACCTGCTGGGCTCTGGCGATCCTTCTACCTCAGCCTTCCAAGTAGCCGGAACTACAGGCGCGAGCTACCACGCCCAGCTAATTTTTTGATTTATGGTAGAGATGAGGTCTCGCCAAGTTGTCCAGGCGGGTCTCAAACCCGCAGGCTCAGGCAATCCACTCACCTCAGCCTCCCAAGGCGCGGAATTATAGGCTTAGTCACCGAGCCCGGCTAACCAATTATTTTTACAAACACAAATCTATTTCTACTCTCTTTCCTCCTTAATCTATTATTTCTCCATGATGCTTTTAACAAGAGTCTTTTTTTTTAATTTACAGACAAGGTCACACTATGTCACCAAGAGTGGTGTGCAGTAGCACAATGAAAGCTCACTGCAGCCTCCAACTCCTGGGTTCAAGCAATCCTCCAATCTCAGCCTCCTGAGTAGATGGGACTAGACATGCACCACCATGCCCAGATAGCTTTTTGGTCTCTCTCTCTCTTTTAAGGTGGGGTCTTGCTATGTTGCCTAGCCTGGCCTCAAACTCCTGACCGCAGTCATCTTCCCACTTTGCCCTCCCAAAATGCTGTAATTACAAGCATAGTCATCACACCTGGCCTAACAACACTCTTCTGGATTACTATTTATCACTTTTAAATAGAAGTCTCAATAATTCATCACCTAGTATCAAATTTTAACCAAAAAGTTTGTCCAATAACTTTACACCATAAGGCTTCATTAATAATTGCTATGCAGCCGGGCGCAGTGGCTCACCTCTCTAATCTCAGCACTTTAGGAGGTGGAGGCGAGAGAATTACCTGAGCTCAGGGGTTCAAGACCAGCGTGAGTAACATGGCGAGACCTCGTCTGTACAATAAATCAAACAATCAGTCGGGCTTGGTGGCACATGCCCATGGTTCCAGCTACTTGAAAGGCTGAGGGGAAAGGATCACCTGAGCTCGGCTAATCAAGGCTACGGTGGCTGTGAGAGTGCCACTGTACTGCAGCCTGGGAAACAGAGAGAGACTCCAACTCAAAAATACATACACACATACATAATTGCTATGTTTAGGCTGGGTGCAGTGGCTCACACCTGTAATCCCAACACTCCGGTAGGCTGAAGCAGAACAATCGCTTGAGCCCAGAAGTTCAGGATCAACCTGGGCAACAAAGTGAGACCATGTCTCTACAAAAATAAATTTAGCCAGGCATGGTGGCTCACACCTGTAATCTCAGCACTTTGGGAGGTGGAGCTAGAGGACTGCCTGAGCCCAGGGGGTTGAGACCAGCCTAGGCAACTTGGAGAGAACTCATCTCTACAATTAAAAAAAAAAAATTAGCTGAACATGGCAGCGTGCTCCTGTGGTTCCAGCTATTTGGAAGGATCACTTGAGCCCAGCAGGTCGATGCTGCAGTGGCCATGAGCATACCACTGTACTCCAGCCTAGATGACAGTGAGACTCTGACTCAAAAAAAAATAACTCAGTCCAGAAACAATGGCTCAAGCCTGTAATTCCAGCACTTTGGGAGGCCAAGGTGAGAGGACTGCCTAAACTCAGGTGTTTGAGACCAGCCTGGGCAACGTGGCAAAATCTCATCTTTACAATAAATCAAAAACTAGCTGGGTGTGGTAGCGCGCGCCTGTAGTTCCAGCTACTTGGAAGGCTGAGGCGGAAGGATCGCCGGAGCCCAGCAGGTCGAGGTTGCGGTGGCTGGGAGCGGCCACTGCACTCCAGTCAGGGCGACAGAGGGAGACTCCAACTCAAAAAAAAAAAAGATATTTTCTTACTACAATCCCAAACTATTTTAGAAGTAATGCCAAGTCTAAATAATTCTTACCCTCACATTTAATAGTGCTGGTGTAGGTAAGGTCTCCGGTTCTTGTTTAACAGGAACTGCTGCATCAGTCTCCAAACCTAGTTCTAATGCACTAAGTGGCATTGACTAAGGAGAAAACAACATAAAAGAAGAAATAAAGAAGGACAGCAGTAAAAATGGTCTCAAGAACAAGAGCTGCACTTATTTTATTATAACAAAAAATATCAAGCTTCACATTCAAACTGAATGTGAATCACAAATACCAGATATAATCTTTTTAAGCATAAAACTCCACAAAACCATGCTAACATTAGAATCTTATCTTTGCTTTCAGAGCACGTGTATACAATGGGATCACAAAAGAATGTTCCTAAATAAAGTAATAAAATTACTACTGGCCACACTTGGTGGCTCAACCTGTAATCCCAGCATTGGGGAGGCCGAGGTGAACGGGTCTGAGCCTGTAGGTTCGAAAGCAGCCCAGGCAACTTGGCAAGACCTCATCCTTAAATTAATTAAAAATTAGCTGCCCGTGGTAGCACACACCTGTAGTTCCAACTACTTGGAAGGCTGAGGCAGAAGGAACACAGGAGCCCAGCAGGTCAACACTGGGGTGGCCATGAGTGTGCTGCACACCAGCCTGGGCGACAGAGTGAGACTTCAACTCAAAAAAAAAAAGACAACTACTAAGAAATTATTTTCTCTTTTTTTTTTTTTGAGTTGGAGTCTCACTCTGTCACCCAGACTAGAGTGCAGTTGCTGCTCCCGGTCACTGCAGCCTCGACCTGTTGGGCTCCGGCGATGCTTCTGCCTCAGCCTTCCAAGTAGCTGGAACTACAGGCGCACGCTACCACACCCAGCTAATTTTTTATTTATTGTAGAGATGAGGTCTCGCCAAGTTGCCCAGGCGGGTCTCGAACCCATGAGCTCAGGCAATCCACTCACCTCAGCCTCCCAAGGCGCGGGATTACAGGCTGAGCCACCGAGCCCGGCTCTACTAAGAAAATTAAGGATACTCCCACAAAACCTCTAAGTAATTCATCTCTTACGTTTTCTGTATACATATAATAATATCAAAGCAGAAAATAACGTCTTGGTTTTTATTATATTTTCTACCTCATAAATAAAAATGACTACTCAATATGAAAATAATATTCACATATAAGTTTTTTTTTTTTGAGTCAAGGTCTCATTGTATCACCCTGGTTGGAGTGCAGTGGCACAATCACGACTCACAGTAGCCTTGACCACCTAGGTTCAGGTGATCCTTCTTCCTCAGCCACCCAAGTAGCTAGAATTACAGGCAGCACCACCATGCCCAGCTAATTTTTTTTGAACTTTTGTAGAAACAAAGTCTCACTATGTTCCCCGGCTGTTCTCGAACTCCTGGACTCAAGCGATCCTCCCACTTTGGCCTCCCAAAGCGCTGGGATTACTGGCATGAGCTACCATGCCTGTATATTTAAAATTAAGGCTTAAATAATTAAGTTAATTATTTTTTGAGTTGGAATCTCACTTTGTCGCCCAGACTGGAGTGCAGTGGCACGCTCACAGCCACCACGGCCTTGACCTGCTGGGCTCCGGTGATCCTTCTGCCTCAGCCTATCAAGTAGCTAGGACCACAGGGTGGTCACATGCCATCATGCTCTGCTAATTTTTTGATTTGTTATATAGACGAGGTCTTGCCAAGTTGCCCAGGTTGTTCTTGAACACATGGGCTCAGGTAATCCTCTTGCCTCGGCCTCTCAAAGCACAGGGATTACACGCTTGAGCCACCACGTCCAGCCACCATTCCACTTATAAAAATATAATATCTATTTTTATAAGTGGAAATTACAAATTAAGAAACAAAGGCTTTGCAAAGTTCTTACCTGCTGAGCTGGAGGGGTAGGCGTTGGAGTTGCAAGCCCCGCATCTGCACCATCAATATCAAAGAGGTCATTTGGACTAATTCCACTCTCACTCAAAGCAGCAAGCAATAAATCTTGCCCTGGCTCCACCATCTTTAGAAGGAAATATTAAATGTTAACATAAAACAGGTAACAAACTGTCTTCTGAAATAAACAACCCAACATTTTCTACCAAACTCATTTCATCAGATTTTATAAAGAACTTGCTATGTTCCAGGCAAAGATGATAAAAAAGAAAGTCTCTGATCCCAAGAAACACACACTAAGATGGAAACGACAGAGAAGTGCATAAATCACAACACAAGTATATATCTACAAAAGGCTATGGGAACAGAGAAGTAAATACTGAACATTGCCTAGGTAGAGGTTTCAAAGATGACAATGTAGCTTAGCCTCAGGGAAGAAATCACCAGGTCAACATGAATCTCCTGAACAGTGCATTCAAGCTTATGGTGGCATGAAAGAATTTGACACTCTTTAAGAACTATGGATGAGCCGGGCTCGGTGGCTCAGCCTGTAATCCCATGCTTTGCGAAGCTGAGGTGAATGGACTGCCTGAGCCCGAGGGTTTGAGACCCGCCTGGGCAACTTGGCGAGACTTCACCTCTACAATAAATCAAAAATCAGCTGGGTTCGATGACTCAGCCTGTAATCCTGCACCTTGGGAGGCTGAGGTGGGTGGATTGCCTGAGTCCGCGGGTTCGAGACCCGCCTGGGCAACTTGGTGAGACCTCATCTCTACAATAAATCAAAAAATTAGCCGGGCATGGGAGCGCACGCCTGTAATTCCAGCTACTTGGAAGGATCGCCAGAGCCCAGCAGGTTGAGTCTATAGTGGCCAGGAGCGGCCACTGCACTCCAGTCTGGGCAACAGAGTGAGACTCTGACTCAAAAATAAATAAGTAAATAAATAAATAAATAAAAAGTCAACCGGGCGTGTTAGCGCACACTTGTAGTTCCAGCTACTTGGAAGGCTAAGGCGGAAGGATTGCCGGAGCCCAACAAGTCGAGGCTGCGGTGGCCGGGAGCGGCCACTGCACTCCAGTCTGGGTGACAGAGTGAGATTCCAACTCAAAAAAAAAAAAAGAAAAAGAAAAAAAAAGCCGGGCTCAGTGGCTCAGCCTGTAATTCCGTGCCTTTGGGAGGCTGAGATGAGTGGATTTCCTGAGCCTGTGGGTTCAAGACCCGTCTGGGCAACTTGGCAAGACCTCATCTCTACAATAAATCAAAAAAATCAGCCAGGCATGGCAGCACATGCCTGTAATTCCGGCTACTCAGAAGGCTGAGGCAGAAGGTTC
>NW_007258640.1:812894-818891 GCF_000164805.1 Carlito syrichta
AAAAAAAAAAAAAAAAGAATTATGGATGGAGTACTTCAACATGGGTACAGAAGTTCAGAACAGAATTATAGACTCAAATAGGAGACAGCAGGAGATAAAGATGGTATTGCCACAGCTATGTACATCATGCTAGAGAGTTCACTTAACCTGTGAGTAACAGGGGTCACTAACAGGTTTTCGGATGGAGGACTACTTGACCCAGTAGATTTGTGATTTAGAAAACTTACTCAACAGCAGTGTGGACACAAACTGAAAAGGGGCAGAATCAGACCAAGCAGGAAGACATCTTAGGAAACTGTTGGGAATGGAATCCAAGATATGTAGGATGGAGAATCCATCACACTTAGCTTAAATAAAAACTCAGAATGGAAAGTTGAGCCCAGGAGACGTGAAGGATGAATTACATGAAGTTTGGGGGGACATAGCTAAAGCCAACTTAAGAGCAAGCAAGCCAGGCACAGAGGCTCAAGCTGTAATCCTAGTACTTTGGGAGGCCGAGGAGAGAATTTCCTGAGATGAGGGGTTTGAGACCTGCCTGGGCAACTTGGCGAGACCTCATCTCTACAATAAATCAAAAAATCAGCTGGGCATGGTAGCGCACACCTGTAGTTCCAGCTACTTGGAAGGTTGGGATGGAAGGACTGCCTGAGCCCAGGAGGTGGAGGCTGTGGTGGCCATGAGCAGTGTGCCATTGCACTCTAGCCTGGGTGACAGAGTAAGAATCCTACTAAAAAAAAAAAAAAAAAGCAAGCAGGCCGGGTGCAGTGGCTCACACCTGTAATTCCAGCACTTTGGGAGGTGGAGGTAAGAGGATTGCCTGAGCCTGGGTGTGCAAGACCTCAATAAATCAAAAAAATTACCCTGGCATGGTAGTGCATACCAGTGGTTCTATCTACTTGGAAGGCTGAGGTGTAGGAGGATCACCTGAGGCCAGCAGGTCAAGGCTGCGGTAGCCGTGAGAGTGCCACTACATTCCAACCTGGGTGACAGAACAAGACTGACTATTAAAAAAAAACAAAACAAAGAGCAAGCAAATACAGTTTAGGTTGCAGTCTTCCCAACTATAATCTCAAGGGGCGGACTAAAGTGTTCCATCACCAAAATGAATTTCTGTTCATTTTGTATGGAGAAAAAACATAGAGCTTTCTTAATTTTAACTTTTGTCATTAATTTATCTGAAATAACCAATTTATATATACAAACATGCTTATGATAAATCTAACTGTACTTGTTTTTCTCAAAAAACTAATTTCACATTACATAAATAATATACTTATTTTCAGCTAGTCCATTTGTTCTCAGACTGTGTGATAAAATTAAATGTCAGTGGTTTCACGATGTCCTACAAAAACAGTGTTAGCCAAGGGCACAATGACCATGATTAGTAACATTTAAGAACTGTTTTAGATAAAAGCAGAACATTTAACAGGGAACTTTTCTGCTTTGTCTATATGGCATCCGTTTGTGTATCATTTAGACAGACATTTTAATGGAACATGAATGAATTTAAGGTAGAAACCACAGATATCCAGAATGAAATTACTGACAGACCATGTTTAAAAGGATGGGAGGAAGGACAGACATCCCAAAAGTTTTCTCCAAAATTTTTTACAAAAAAAAGCCTAAGGAAGAAAAACATTCTACTTTTGAGTTGGAGTCTCACTGTGTCGCCCAGACTGGAGTGCAGTGGCATGCTCCCGGCCACCGCAGCCTCCACCTGCTGGGCTTCAGTGATTCTTCCGCCTCAGCCTTCCAAGTAGCTGGAACTACAGGCGCGCGCTACCATGCCCGGCTAATTTTTTGATTTATTGTAGAGATGAGGTCTCACCAAGTTGCCCAGGTGAGTCTCGAACCCGTGGGCTCAGGCAATCCACTCACCTCAGCCTCCCAAGGCATGGGATTACAGGCTGAGCCACCGAGCCCAGCAAAGAAAAACATTTTAAGCAGGGAAGGAGGAAGGAAGGAAACAAGCCTGACAATGTTAAGCTCTTCAAAAATATTACCATATTTAAGCCCACAACAACCGAGACAGGTAATATAATTTTAGAGCTGAAATTGAACCCCAGAAAGTTTAAATTATTTGTCCAAGTTCACCTAGACAAGAAGTGGTAGACAATTAGAAACTAGACAGTTCAAATTCCCAAAGTCCATGGGTTCTCTACCAAACAGAAAAGTTGATGCTGGCAATCCACAAAGTTTCATTATTTTATTTCAGAATAAATGCCTGAGATTAAAATTGAAAGGGGGGTTAAAATAATTAGCAAGAAAGCCGGGCTCGGTGGCTCAGCCTGTAATCCCGCGCCTTTGGGAGGCTGAGGTGAGTGGATTGTCTTAGCCCGCGGGTTCGAGACCCGCTTGGGCAGCGAGACCTCATCTCTACAATAAAAATCAAAAAATCAGCCGGATGTGGTAGCGCATGCCTGTAATTCCAGCTACTCGGAAGGCTGAGGCTGAAAGATCGCTGGAGCCCAGCCGGTCGAGGCTGCGGTGGCTGGGAGCGGCCACTGCACTTCAGTCTGGGTGACAGAGTGAGGCTCCAACTCGAAAAAAAAAAAAAACAATTAGCAAGACACAAATAACATGAGGAAACTGAATGACAGAGTAAACAAATGAGGAATTTCCCAATACAAATTTAAAATAAAGATGACTCTTTTTCGGGTTTTTTTTGAGTTGGAGTCTCTCACTCTGTCGCCCAGGCTTGCGGGGCTCATGCAATCCTTCCACCTCAGCCTTCTAAGTAGCTGTAACTACAGGCAACCGCCACCACACCTAGTAGCTAGGACCACAGGCTGGTTATGCGCCACCACGCCCTGGTAAATTTTTGATTTATTGTAGAGACAAGGTCTTGCTAAGTTGTCCAGGTTGGTCTTGAACCCGTGGGCTCAGGCAATCCTCTTGCCTCAGCCTCTCAAAGCACGGGGATTACAGGCTTGAGCCACCGCGCCCGGCCATAATATATATATATTTTTTGAGGTGGAGTCTCACTATGTCGCCCAGACTGGAGTGCAGTGGCTGCTCCCGGCCACCACAGCCTCGACCTGCTGGGCTCTGGCGATCCTTCCGTCTCAGCCTTCCAAATAGCTGAAACTACAGACGCGCGCTACCACGCCCGGCTAATTTTTTGATTTATTGTAGAGATGAGGTCTCGCTGCCCAGGCGGATCTCGAACCCGTGGGCTCAGCAATCTACTCACCTCAGCCTCCCAATGGCGTGGGATTACAGGCTGAGCCACCGAGTCCAGCCATAATATCTATTTTTATAAGTGGAAATTACAAGTTAAACGGAGGCTTTGAAAAGTTCCTACCTGCTGAGCTGGAGGGGTAGACATTGGAATTGCAAGCCCCGCATCTGCACTATCAATATCAAAGAGGTCGATGGGACTAATTTTTTTATTTATTGTAGAGAAGTCTCGCCAAGTTGCCCAGGCTGGTCTTAAACCCGGGGGGTTCAGGCAATTCTCTCACCTCGCCCTCCCAAAGTGCTGGGATTATAGACCTGAGCCACCATGCCCAGCTGACTCTTTTTCTAATAAACATATTTGACCGTATTTCACAAATTACCCTAGTGCACAGTACAGATAAGTAGTTAGACCTCTAACGCTGTAAAAATATTTTCAATCCATAAAATACTTCATTAGGACCTTTGGGAATAGGGGATCTTGGTCCACAGGCTACAGCTAATCTTGACCCCGCCGGGCTCAGTGGCTCAGCCTGTAATCCCATGCTTTGGGAGGTTGAGGTGAGTGGACTGCCTGAGTCCGCGGATTCGAGACCCGCCTGGGCAATTTGGCGAGACCTCATCTCTACAATAAGTCAAAAACTAGCTGGATGTGGTAGCGCGTGCCTGTAGTTCCAGTTACTCGGAAGGCTGAGGCGGCAGGACCGCCGGAGCCCAGCAAGTCGAGGATGCAGTGGCCGGGAGCGGCCACTGCACTCCAGTCTGGGTGACAGAGTGAGACTCCAACTCAAAAATAAATAAATAAATAACCAGGCGTGGTAGCGCGTGCCTGTAATTCCAGCTACTCAGAAGGCTGAGGCGGAAGTATTGCCGGAGCTCAGCAGGTTGGGGCTGCGGTGGCCGGGAGTGTGCCACTGCACTCCAGTCTGGGCAACAGAGTAAGACTCTAACTCAAAAAAAAAAAAAAATACACAAAGCCCTGTCAATAACCGAAAGTACAGAACCACCATTAACTAATGAAAAGCAAATTCACTGAAGTGTTACTGAGTTCACAAAAGCTTTCTGAAATACACTTTCTTAACAATGAGCATTAAACATACAAAAAGTTTTAGTGAGAAATTTTTTGATGTTCATCTGAGAAAACATGGCAGCAGTTATAAAAAGCATTATCAGTAACCAGCTCAGAAGTCACTTGGGTACAGGAAGAATCACAATTTGATTTAGCCACACTATATACACACACGTCTGTGTGTGTGGGTGTGTGCTTGCATGAGTGGGACCCAAAAAAACCAGAATTATCTTTTGGAGGGTGGGCCCCTTGCAGTACACTTGGAATTTGTTCCTCCAGATCAAACGGTCAACCACAGTTTTTTGATTATTGTTTTTTGGGGTATTTTTATTGTAGAGACGAAGTATCGCCAAGTTGCCTGGGCTGGTCGTGAACCCGCAGGGCTCAGGCAATCCTCTCACCTCAGCCTCCCAAAGTCCTGGGATTACAGGCTTCAGCCACCGCGACTGGCACTAACCAAAGTTTTTATCTGGAAGTTTTATGAAGGTTGCGTCACGATTTGCAGAAGAAAGTCCTGAGTTGTAGGAAACATGTAACTGGTTCTTCCACCATGGCAATGCACTTGCCCATACCATGCTGAGCATTCAGCAGTTTTTGACCAAAAGCAGTATGATCCCCATGCCCCATCCTCCCTATTTACCCAACCTCACCCAGAGCAACGTCTTGTCTCCTCAGATAAAAAAAGTCCTCAAAAAGACATATTTTGCCAAAGTGGAAGAGGTGAAACAAGAAATGGCAGAAGCATTAAAAGGCATCAAAATCGACAAGCTCAAAAACTTCTGAGCAGTAGAAAAAGTGTCTCACTAGGTATACTGCATCAAACAGTACTCTGAAGGTGACTGAGGTTTAACATGTAAGAATAAATACACAATTTTAAATACATACATTCCAGGTTTTTTGGGGTACCCCATATATATGTATGTGTGTATATGTATGTATATATGCACATATATGTATACACCAAAACATGTTGTACACCATACAGAAAATTTTTACTTGTCAATTAAAATAAATAACAATTTGAGATCCTCTGATCTGACTAATGACATACTAATAACAATTTCAGCCAGGTTTGGTGGCTCAGCCTGTAATCCCAGCACTTTGGGAGGCTGAGGTGAGTGGACTGCCTGAGCCCACAGGTTCGAGACCCGCCTAGGCAACTTGGCGAGACCTCATCTCTACAATAAATCAAAAATTAGCCGGGCGTGGTAGCGCATGCCTGTAGTTCCAGCTACTTGGAAGGCTGAGGTGGAAGGATCACCTGAGTTCAGCAGGTCGAGGCTGCTGTGGATGTGAGTGTGACGCTTCACTCCAGCCTGGGCATAGAGTGAGACTCCAACTCAAAAAAAAAAAAAAAAAGAAAGAAAGAAAGAAAAGAAAACAAACAAAGGCATAGTAGTAGAAAGAAACCAAGAGTTATCCTTGGCAGGAAGAGAATATTGAGAAACAAAAGCCAACCAGAAGAATGAGAGGATACAGTTCCCATTGAGAATACTAAACAATAAAACTTATGAAGGGGACAAGGGTCCTCTTGCTGAGACCTAAAGGGGAGCTTTGCAGCTCTGAGCAGGTACAAGGGATTTATCTGCAACAGCAGCAGCACACCACAGGGGTTGCTGAGACAAGGGGTCAGACATAATACCTGGGTTCCAATACTGGCCTACATTACCCACTAAAAGTATAATATGGTCAAGTAAAAATCTCTGACTCAGTTTCCTCATCTTTTTTTTTTTTTTTTTTTTGAGTTGGAG
>NW_007258640.1:819378-824838 GCF_000164805.1 Carlito syrichta
CCGTGGTAGCGCACGCCTGTAGTTCCAGCTACTTGGAAGGCTGACGCAGCAGGATCCCCGGAGCCCAGCAGGTCGAGGCTGCGGTGGCCGGGAGCGGCCACTGCACTCCAGTCTGGGTGACAGAGTGAGACTCCAACTCAAAAAAATAAATAAAATAAAAATAAAAACTTCCCTCATAAGATTGCTGTGTCAGTAAATGTCATAATGCCTGGAGTAAATGTTCACTGCTAGCTATTAACCATCGTTTTGACAGACATTAGCATTTCATCCAAAAAACGATGTCTTCTTCCATATCACTGAAGCAACACTTTAATTTCCAGAATACAAACTTTGTTAGCAATCCATTCAATAATTAACCTCTATATTAGTTCTATAAAATGCTAGCTACCTCCTTAATCTAAGTGTCACACATCCAATTTGTCCAGCTAATCAGTTATCATGTCTAGAGGAAACTGGTGGACATTTTTAAATATGCACAAATTAATATCAATTAGTAAATTACCTTTGCCTGAACGAATAAGAATTTTTTTCTCATTATTCAATAGTCTAAGCATGTCTGATTCAAGATTTAGCCTTATCTTTGTTTTTAGGTAGTTCAGATGTGATGTCTAACATTCAGTGTATTTGAAGGATAACCATCCTCTTAGAATTTAGCTATAATAGTACGTCAACAGGTATTTATTGTGTCTACTGTGTGCAGGTTCCTTAAGAATATCAGGGGGGCCGGGCTCGGTGGCCCAGTCTGTAATCCCGCGCCTTTGGGAGGCTGAGGTGAGTGGATTGCCTGAGCCCGCAGGTTCGAGACCCGCCTGGGCAACTTGGCGAGACCTCATCTCTACAATAAATCAAAAATTAGCCGGGCATGGTAGCACACGCCTGTAGTTCCAGCTGCTTGGAAGGCTGAGGCAGAAGGATCGCAGGAGCCCAGCAGTTCGAGGCTCCGGTGGCCAGGAGTGGCCACTGCACTCCAGTTTGGGGGACAGAGTGAGACTCCAACTCAAAAAAAATGAAAAAAAAGAGAATATCAGGGGGAAGAGAAAGTAATGACAAAAAAGTTACTTTAAAAGGATCTCCAGGCCGGGCTCGGTGGCTCAGCCTGTAATCCCGCGCCTTTGGGAAGCTGAGGTGAGTGGATTGCCTGAGCCTGGGGGTTCGAGACCCGCCTGGTCAACTTGGCAAGACCTCATCTCTACAATAAATCAAAAACTAGCCGGGCGTGGTAGCACGCGCCTGTGATTTCGGCTACTCGAAAGGCTGAGGCGGAAGGATCGCCGGAGCCTAGCAGGTCGAGGCTGTGGTGGCCGGGAGCGGCCACTGCACTCCAGTCTGGGTGACGGAGTGAGACTCCAACTCAAAGGAAAAAAAAAGGATCTCCAGGCCAGGCTCAGTGGCCCAGTCTATAATCCTAGCACTTTGGGAGGCCAAGGCGAGTGGATTGCCTGAACCCACGGGTTCAATACCTGCCCGGGCAACTTGGTGAGACCTCGTCTCTACAATAAATAAAAAAAGTAGCTGGGTGTGGTAGAGCATGCCTGTAGTTCTCTAGCTACCTGGAAGGCTGAGGCACTTGGATCACCTACTTGGTTCACCTGAGCCCAGCAGGTCGACAGTGGGGTGGCCATGAGTGTGCCACGGCACTCCAGCCTGGGCAACAAAGTGAGACTCCAACTCAAAAAAAAAAACCAAAAAAACCCAAAAGATCTCCCAGCCAGGCACAGAGGCTCACATCTGTAAACCCAGTACTTTGGGAGGCTGAGGCTAGAGGATTGCCCTGAGGCCACAAGTTCGAGACCAGCCAGGGCAACACGGCAAGACCTTCTCTCTACAATAAATCAAGACGTTAGCTGGCCATGTTGGTACACACCTGTAGTTCCAGATACTTGGAAGAGTGAGGTGGAAGGATCACCTAAACCCAGCAGGCTGAGGCTACGGTGGCTCTAAGCGTGAAACTGCACTCCAGCCTGGGAGACAGAGGAAGACTGACTTAAAAAAAAAAAAAAGGATCCTCTTTACTTAAAAAGAATATAATTGGTGTTTTTCTTTCTTTCTTTTTTTTTTTGAGTTGCAGTCTCACTCTGTTACCAGGCTGGAGTGCAGTGGCACGCTCCCGGCCACCGCAGTCTCGACCTGATGGGCTCTGTGGATCCTTCTGCCTCAGCCTTCCAAGTAGCCAGAACTACAGGCGCGCGCTACCATAACCAGTTAATTTTTTACTTATTGTAGAGACTAGGTCTCACCAAGTTGCCCAGGTGGGTCTCGAACCCACAGGCTCAAGCAATTCACTCATCTCAGCCTTCCAAAGTGCTGGGATTACAGGCTGAGCCACCAAGCTCGGCCACAATCAGTATTTTTCAACACCTACCCTTCATGGGACTATTGCTCAGTAAAGTGACCCCTCCCACTGTAAAACATATAGGAAGAAATGTATATATAAAGGAACATGCAAATTATATACAAAGTTCCAAAAATGTTTTACGAAATAGACACAATGGGGGCATGAAATAACCTTCTTGTTCATCACTATCTAAACTTCAGATGGTTAGTCTTGATAATCACTACAAGTTGGATACCCCTTAACCGAAATGCATGTGACCAGAGAGTTTCCGGTTTTTTGAAATTGTGGAATATTTGCATATACATAATGAGTTATCTTGGGGATGTGTTAGACCTAAGTCTAAACACAAAATACATTTATGTTTCACACATACCTATACATAGTCTGAAGGTAATTTCATGCAATATTTTCAATAATTTTGCACATAAACCAAAGTTTTGACTGTGTTTTCACTGTGACCCCTCACATGAGGTCAGGTGTGGAATTTTCCACTTGTGGTATCAGGTTAGTGCTAAAAAAGTTCCAGATTCTGGAGCATTTCAGCTTTTCAAATTAAGGATGCTCAACCTGTATATGAATGAAGTTTTTTACTTTTTTAACACTCAAGCTACGAGTAAATGCTGCTCATTTTTCTCTTGTCACAGAGAAGCAGAGGCTCAGAAAAATGAACTATAACAAGGTAACAACAAACAAGTTTGCAGCAGAATTACAAACCCAGGAGGTCTAACACCACACCCCTTCAAGATGCTGTACTCTCAACTCTGTACCAGTATTTTCAAACTACTGGTCACAACACATTAGCGGGTTATCAAATCAAGTTAGTGTATCATGACCAGCTTTTTTCAGTACTTCAGTGTAGCACAGAAAATCAGTGCAGAGTTTATGAAATAAACATTATTTTGTAAAATTGTTCAGTTATGTGTTTACAAACATACTAGGCTACAAAGTAAAATTCATTTCTTACGGAGGGACACAACAAAAACATTTGAAAATCATCTATATGCTGCCTCCCAATTTATAATTTGACGTTTTACACCATATCTTATTCATACAGTAGAGTTTTGGTCTTTAAGAGGCTATCCTTGGACCGGGCACAGTGGCTCAAGCCTGTAATCCCAGCACTTTGGGAGGCTGAGGCAAGAATATCGCCTGAGCCTAGGGGTTCAAGACCAGCCTGAGCAACTTGGTGAGACCTTGTTTCTACAATAAATCAAAAAGTAGGCAGGCATGTGGCATGTGCCTGTAGTTCCAGCTACTTAGAAGGCTGAGGTGAAAGGATCACCTGAGCCCCGCAGGTCGAGTCTGCAGGTTGAGCATGCCACTGCACTCCAGCCTGGTCAATAGAGTGAAACTCCGAGAAACACACACACACACACACACACACACACACACACACACACACACACACACTAGAGTGAAACTCCGAGAAACACACACACACACACACACACACACACACACACACACACAGACAAGCCTAGCCTTTCCATTTACAGACAATGCTCATGGTATTCCAAGGTCGTCGTTAATGCTTGGTGGGTTCAAGCCACATCAAAATTTGTCAGTCAGTACACAAAAACAAAGACACTGCAAAAACTTTAGGATATCACTTTAGTTATTAACTGGCACTTTAGTTATTTAATGTGACAGCAATTCCTTTCAAAAAGTACCTTGCCATCAACTTCAGGTCAAGGAAAGCCTAGGAAATACAGGACCTCACGGAAAGTTGGGTTCCTTAGTAAGACCAGACCTACACGTTCTCACCCTTCACTGCCACATGTCTCAAATCAAAGCTCAGGTTAGACACTTAAGAACACCACAACATGTCTGTAGCTAAAGTCTTTTGAAGCAAATCACCTTTAAAAGCATTAAAAGAATCTCCATGCCCTAAAAAATTGCCTTCAGCATTTACAGAATGTAAGTCACTAATTCAGGCTCTCCTTTTTAACACTTAGGCAACAACGAAAGTAAAATTTTATTTAAAATTCTGATGGCAGTAAATGAAGCTGGATTGGAAGATAAAAATCAGAAGCCAGAGAGGAAAAGTAAAGATGTATTCTCTAGTCAGAAAAAATTTCGGGAGCAACTTCTTTAAAGATGAAAATAAACTACTCCCTTAATTGCAAAATTAACGTCCCACTCAAGTCACCGGTAGCTAATTCTGCACTTCTTCTCAGATATTCTGCATAAGGTATCCTTTGTGCAACGTTGATGGCTTTTCCCAGGCTTAGGAAAATCAATTCTGACTGCTGGGAAATACGATGGAAAACAGAATCCCTCTACACTGTTAGCTGGTAGGCTTGCCTGCGAGTGCTTCCGTGATCCTGGCTAGGGCACTTCGGGTTTGACAGCTCTCTGGACCCTCCTGGCTGACACTGAAAAGCCCTATTCCACCTCTAATCCTGGTTGTCTGGAGAATACGAAACATTTAGACCAACATAAACTGCTAATAATCAACTTTCAAAGGTCAAAGGGGACCAGTTTTTAACCTTCCTTCAACACGTGTTCAGCACAAACTTCCGGGTGCGGTTACAATTGGCTGCGCAATTCAATGATAAAAGCGTTGCTTGATTTGACTCATTTTCTCGCCCGTTCTTTTCCCACGTTTCTCAACCAGCGACTCCCCAAAACAAAGCCTCCCACAGTAAACGGAGCACGCATGTAGAAAGAGCGTCTCTGTGCGAGGATCAAGTTAGTGGTCCGCAAACATTAACCAAACAGCAGCACAAAGCCGGGGTGGAGAGGGGAGGAGCTGGACGCCGGGGTCAGGAAAGAAACAACCACAAAGGTCCAGGAACATCCAAGTCTCTTCAGCGGTGAAGCCATCCCGAGTCACTCCTGGGAAGCCACCAGCACGCGCTGCTCCGGGGGACCTCGGGATGCTCATGGTGCCAACCACGCTCAGAATGAGCAAATCCTCAACCGCCGCTGCCTCCACGAACACCCCCGGGGTCTGGAAGGGGCGCTCAGGGCCTGGGAGGTGTCAGGGCACCCCGCACGTGCCCCACGCGCCTTCCCCACGGCCGAGGGCGACCGACTTCGGAGACCTCCGGCGCGGGGCAGGAGCTGAGGAAGGACGACCCCGTCGCCTCCCTCCTGCCGTCGCCCTGAGCCGGGGGCAGTGC
>NW_007258640.1:825697-827582 GCF_000164805.1 Carlito syrichta
CTTGACTTCCTCCATTTCCCCCCCCCCCCCGTCCCGCTTCCTCGCGCCCCTCTCCGCCCCGCCTCCCTCCTAGGTGAAGGAGGATGAGCCCCCCCCATCTTGCCCGCGCCCTGCCTTCGCCGCTAAAAACGGGCTCTCCCGGCTCCCGTCGGCCCGGTACCAGAGGATGAATCCAAGGGAATTCCGGAACCCAAACGGTCCATTACCGCGGCTCTAGGGTGGGCGAGGGGTGAGGGGGCCGGGTTTCCGAGAAGGGGGAGGGGGGAAGGCGAAGGCCGCCTAGGAGAGTCACGTGTCTACTGCTTCCGCCGGCGGTCCACAAGACCTCGCGAGAATTCCGTTCCACCTCCCTTTTTCCCGCGCGGGTTGTCGGGAAGAAGGTCTATGTCCGGGGTTGCCACTAGGAGGTCAACCGATGGGCCGCGCGCATGCGCCCCACGTCTGCTTTCATAGTGGCTAGGAGGGGCCTGAATCTATTTTCAGAACCCTTATGGTGGGTAGCTCTAGCCCAGGAAGTTACCTAGTGGCGTTTTTGTCACTTTGAAAAGCTCATCCTGATCTCATCATCCAAAATAAAAAGAAAATACATATCCATTGCTTGTTAGGCTCGCTCAAAGTACTTTATTGACAATGAAACCGCAAGAAACTCAGAGCCCCGGCCCGTCCACTGCCACCATTCTCACCTAAGGCAAGCGAGCACAGTCATCCCCTCCCTTCTCACACCCCTGGTAACCTGAACACACTATTGCTCTCCATGGATGAATGATGTAGAATGGGGCTGACCCCACCACTTTTCACTTGCTTATTTTCACCTTTTATTTAAGCGATCTAACAGAATCAACACGGCAACTTCTGGAGACCCTTTTGTAAAGTCATTCTGAAAATGCTGTTGGGCTCCGTTGCTTAGGTAATAAGCTCTCTGGGTGAGTCCGGCCCCCTGCTGGCTGCGCATCCCACTGGCCTCGCGCTGAAAGCAGACCAAGTAGCTGGAACAGTTGGAGGTTAACGTGTGGACTCTTCAAGAGAAAGTATGCCGCTCTTAACAAAGGTGATAATTAAAGCAGAGTATATTGCAATAAAGTAACATCACAGTTAAAAAAAAAAAAAAAAAAAAGAGAAAGTATGGGAGCAAGCGGGGGGGAAACAGACAGATCTTCCAGTTTTGCGTGTGTCCACATGAGTGTGTGTTATAGATGTGTATATATACATATATGTACACTTTATGTCGACTAGTCACTTTGCTGATACTTCCACCATTTCATTTAATCCTCACACATACATTTCTTAAAAAAAGAAATACAAAGACAAAAATAGTTGCATAAAAACAAGGACCTCGGCCAGGCGCGGTGGCTCACGTTTGTAATCCCAGCACTTTGGGAGATTGAGGCTGAGGGAATCACTTGAGCCCAGGAGTTCAAGAAAAACCTGGGCAATATAGCGAGACCTCACCTCTACAAAAAATTTTTAAAAAATTAGCCGGGCGTGATGGCATGTGCCTGTAGTCCCACCTACTCTGGAGGCTAAGGCAGGAAGATAACTTGAACCCAGAAGTTCAAGACTATGGCGATGTAATCCCAGCATTTTGGGAGGCTGAAGTGAGGGGATTGCCTGAGCCCACGGGTTCAAGACCAGCCCAGGCAACTTGGCAAGACCTGATCTCTACAATAAATCAAAAAATTAGATGGGCGTAGTAGTGCATGCCTATAGTTCCTACTACTTGGAAGGCTGAGGCGGAAGGATCGCTGGAGCCCAGCAGGTTGACATTGAGGTGGCCATGAGTGTGCCAGTGCACTCCAGCCTGGGCAGCGGAGTGAGACTCCAACTCAAAATATATATATATAGCCGGGCTCGGTGGCTCAGCCTGTAATCCCGCGCCTTTGGGAGG
>NW_007258640.1:827602-834304 GCF_000164805.1 Carlito syrichta
AAAAAAAAAAAAAAAAAAAAAAAAAATATATATATATATATATATATATATATATACAGATATATATATGTATATATATATATATAGAGCGAGTCGTGATTGTGCCACTGCACTCCAGCCTAGGCCATAGAGCGAGACTCTGAAAAAAAAAAAAATTAGAAATGACCTAAATGTCTTTGAAAAAGGACTGGTTAGCTGGGCTCGGTGGCTCAGCCTGTAATCCTGCGCCTTGGGAGGCTGAGGTGAAGGGATTGCCTGAGCCCACAGGTTTGAGACCCGCCTAGGCAAGCGAGACCTCATCTCTACAATAAAATCAAAAAATTAGCCAGGCGTGGTAGTGCACGCCTGTAATTCCAGTTACTCGGAAGGCTGAGGCAGAAGGATCGCCGGAGCCCAGCAGGTTGAGGCTGCGGTGGCCGGGAGCAGCTACTACACTCCAGTCTGGGCGACAGTGAGATTCCAACTCAAAGAAAAAAAAAGAAAAAGGACTGGTTAATTATGGTACTTCCCTACACTGCAACGGTAGTTCAAAAGAATGAGGCAACCTATGAGTGAGTGTGAGTGTGTGTGTGTGTGTGTATACGCACAAATACACATGTACATACAATTATCCCTCGGTATCTGTGAAGGTATTGGTTCCAGGACCCACCCCCTTGAATACCAAAATCCAAGAATGTTCAAGTCCTTTAAATAAAATGGCATAGACCAGGTGGGTGGCTCACACCTGTGATCCCAGCTACTCAAGAGGCAAGGGCAGGAGCATTGTTCTGAGGACAGGAGTTTGAAACCAACCTAGGCAACATAGCAAGACCTCTATCTCTAAGAAATAAATACAGGCCGGGCATGGTGGGTCAAGCCTGTAATCCCAGCATTTTGGGAGACTGAGGCAAAGGATTGCCTGAGCCCAGGGGTTTGAGACCAGCCTGGGCAATTTGGTGAGACCTCATCTCTACAATACATACATTTTATGAACAGCCAGGTTTGGTGGCTCAGCCTGAAATCCCAGCACTTTCGGAGGCCGAGGCAAGTGGATTGCCTGAGCCCGTGGGTTCAAGACCAACCCAGGCAACTTGGCAAGACCTCGTCACCACAATAAATAAAAACTAGCCGGGCATGGTAGCACACAACTGTAGTTCCAGCTACTTGGAAGACTGAGGCAGAAGGATGACCTGAGCCTAGCAGGTCAATGCTGGGGTGGCTGAGAGTGTGCCACTGCACTCCAGCCTGGACAACGGAGTGAGACTCCAACTCAAAAAAACAAAAACAAGCCGGGCTCAGTGGCTCAGCCTGTAATCCCGTGCCTTTGGGAGGCTGAGGTGAGTGGATTGCCTGAGCCCGCGGTTTCATGACCCACCTGGGCAACTTGGTGAGACCTCATCTCTACAATAAATCAAAAATAAGTTGGGCATGGTAGCGCACACCGGCTGATTTTTTGACTTATTGTAGAGATGAGGTCTTGCTGCCCAGGCGGGTCTCGAACCCACAGGCTCAGGCGATCCACTCACCTCAGCCTCCCAAAGGCGCGGGATTACGGACTGAGCCACCGAGCCCGGCTTGGTTTTTTATTTTGAGTCAGAGTCTCATTCTATCACCCAGGTTGGAGTGCAGTGGCATAATCACGGCTCACCATAGCCTTGACCTCCTGGGCTCAGGAAAGCCTTCCACTCAGCCTCCCAAGTAGCTGAGACTTTAGGAATGTGTCACCATGCCTGGCTAATTCTTTCTCTTTTTTAAGTGAGATAAGGTCTCACTATGTTGCCCAGGCTGGTCTCCAACTCCTGGGTTCAAGTGATCTTCCCACCTTAGCCTCCCAATTGCTGGGATTACAGGTGTGAGCCATTGTATTGATTTTTCTTTTTTAAATATTTTCAATCTGCAGTTGGTTGAATCCAGTGATGTGGAACCTACAGATATGAAGGATATGTTTACATGCATGCAGAGCATTTTTGAAAAACAACACAAGGCTGTGCACAATGGCTCAGTCTGTAATCCCAGCACTTTGGGACGCCAAGGCAAGAGGTATGCCTGAGCTCAGGGGTTCGAGACAGTCTGGGCAACTTGGTTGAGACCTTGTCTCTACAATAAATCAAAAAATTAGCCGGGCATGGTAGCATGCACCTATACTTGCAGCAACTTGGAAGGCTGAAGCGGAAGAATTGCCTGAACCCAGCAGATCGAGGCTGCAGTGGCCGTGAGCGTGCCACTGCACTCCAGCCTGGGCGACATTGAGACTCTGACTCAAAAAAAAATAACAGCAGTTGCATCAACGTGTAGGAACTAAGCTACTGAGGGTCAGAGGTGGGAAGAAGTCTGAAGACTAGATACACTCAGAACAGAGATGCTACTGGAATCATGATTCAGAAAAATGCCTATTTGGGCATGGTATTGACTTCCCTGTGGCTATTTACACTTCACTTCTCATGTCAATCAACAAATATTTGCAAATGCTCATACTATGTGCCAGGTACTATGTTAGGGGTTAGGGATACAAGTTTAAGAAAAACAGATGGGTGAGCGAATGGTCCCTGCCCTGGAGATTAATCCCCTTACAGTCTAGTGGGCACTAATCCAAAAATCACACGAAATGTAAAACTGTAACTGTGATAATGCTGCAAAGTAACTAACAGAGACTGTTACAGAGGAATTTGCCCTCATTAGAAGACTTCCCTAGCCAGGTGTAGTGGTGCACCCTGTAGTCTCAGCTACTTGGGAGGTTGGAATTGGATAACTTGAGCCTAGGAGTTCAAGGCTGTAGTGCATGATGATCGTGCCTCTGAATAGCTACTACACTCCAGCCTGGGCAACACAGTGAGACCCTGTTTCTAAATATATATCTTCTTTTTTTCCTAAAGAAGGCTTCCTTGCCGGACTCGGTGGCTCAGCCTGTAATCCCACGCCTTTGGGAGGCTGAGGTGAGTGGATTGCCTGAGCCCATGGGTTCGAGACCCGCCTGGGCAGGCGAGACCTCATCTCTACAATAAATAAAAAAATCTGCCGGGCGTGGTAGCGCGCGCCTGTAATTCCGGCTACTTGGAAGGCTGAGGCGGAAGGATCGCTGGAGCCCAGCAGGTCGAGGCTGCGGTGGCCAGAAGTGGCCACTGCACTCCAGTCTGGGTGACAGAGTGAGACTCCAACTCAAAAAAAAAAAAGAAGACTTCCTTGAGGAAATGATGACTGAGCTGATTTGAAAATTAGGTAAAGAGAAGAGGGAAATGCATTGCATGAAGAGGAAATAGCACATGCAAATGTCCAGAGACAGCTGAAAGCTAAGCAAAGCCAGCAGAAGCTGTCAGACAAGTGCCTCAGATAGGATCCCTCAGCTTCAACTCAAGCTTCTGTACTCTGTTGTGTGGTGCAGTCGGGTTACATTTCTGCTTTGCCAACTGTTTCTGTGCTAGACATGTAACAGGGGAGTGCTGGAGGCTGGAGGAGGAAAAAGTTTCCTCTGAAAATCATCCCAGCAACACTTTTTCTTGGCAGTTGCACTTTCTTCCAACAGCAGCAGATACACCCAGTGTGCAGTTTTCCCCACACTTGCAGAACCAGACTCATCACACCAAATTCTTTCCTAGACAACAGGACCCATCAGAGCCCCCATAAGTTCACCCTCAAAGCTCAAGTCACGAGCACCAGAGCCCCCTCCTTAAAGTTTGTATTTCAGCTACATGGGGCCCTCTTCTATGTTACTGAGTGTATTTTTGTTTTATTTTTGATCTTTTGTTCACTTTTTTATTATGAAGTTACAGGGATTCTTATATATTTTGGACACAATCTTTTTGTCAGATATCGGTACTATGTCTGTAGTCCTAAGTTTAAATTACACCAGCCCTTTCCCTATGTCCTCTCATTCTTAGTGGTAAGAGCTGCTTCCTGCAGTTGCTAATGCCAAGATGCCTTGTTGCTTATACCAAGTTCTCTCTGTACCCTTTCAGCTACCTACTTAGCCGGTTTATACCTAGTTAACAATCCTTTATATTAAATTATCCCTATTAGACTGGGTGAAATGGCTCACATCTGTAATCCCACCACTCTGGGAGGCTGAGGCAAGAGGATTGCTTGAACCCAGGAGTTTGAAACTAGCCAGGCAACAAGTGAGATCTTGTCTCTACAATAAAATAGTTAGCTGGGCATGGTGGCATGTACCTATAATCCTAGCTACTCAGGAGGTTGAAGCAGAAGGATCACTTGAGTCCAGGAGGTCGAGGCTGTGGTGAGCCGTGATTGTGTCACTGCATTCCAAGCTGAGTGACAGAGTGAGACCCTGATTCAAGAATACATAAATAGGCTGGGTGCCGTGGCTCAGGCCTGTAATCCCAGCATTTTGGGAGGTGGAGGTGAGAGGACTGCCTGAGCTCAGGGGTTTGAGACCAGCCTGGGCAACATGGCAAGACCTCGTCTCTACAACAAATAAAAAATTGGCTGTGCGTAGTGGTGCATGCCTGTAGTTCCAGCTACTTGGAAGGCTGAGGTGAAAGGATTACCTAAGCCCAGCAGGTTGAGGTTGCGGTGGCTGTGAGCATGCCACTGAACTCCAGCCTGGATGACAGAGTGAGACTGAAAAACAGAATACATAAATAAATAACCTCCATTAAATAATTAGTGTGAGCCTGGCTCGGTGGCTTAGCCTGTAATCCCATGCTTTGGGCGACTGAGGTGAGTGAATTGCCTGAGCCCGCGGGTTTGAGACCCACCTGGGCAACTTGGTGAGACCTCATCTCCACAATAAAGCAAAAAAATTAGCCGGGCGTGGTAGCGTGCGCCTGTAGTTCCAGCTACTTGGAAGGCTGAGGCGGAAGGATCTCCAGAGCCCAGCAGGTCGAGGCTGCGGTGGCCGGGAGCGGCCACTGCACTCCAGCCGGAGCAACAGAGTGAGATTCCAACTCAAAAAAATAAAATAAAATAAAAAATAACTGGTGTGGTTTCTGTCTCTTACCTGAACCTTGACTGACACAGCAAGTAAAATGGAATTACAAGTAGAGGAAAAGATTGTAAAGGCAGAGGAAGGCTATTCTCACAGAGCCTTTTATTCACAAAGAGCCTTTTGAATCTGGATGTCATTCTGTGGGTTACAGGGAACTCAGAAACCTGCCGTGCAGAGAACAACTATGGTAGCATATGCATTCTAGAAAGATCACTCTGGAAGTGGTGTAGCAGGTTGACCTAAGAACTAGGCTGCAGACACATCAGGAGAAGATAAGAACTTGACCTAAGGCAAATATGTGAAGCAATAAAAGGGGCCCAGTTTCAATAAATGTTTAGGAAGCAAGGCCAGTAAGACACCGTGGTAGCTGGTTGCATAGGGGTGGTGGAGGAGGTGGAATCTAGCATGACACCTCACTTTCTGTCTTGGGTCCCTGGGTAGATAATGGTCCTATTAATCAAAACTGTGACCTCCAGAAGAGAGAGAAGTCTGAGTAGGAAGGTAATGAGTTTATTGTTATGGGGATGTCTTGTTTGTTTTTGTTTTTGTTTTTGAGTCAGGGTCTCAGTCTGTTGCTCACACTTGAATGCAGTGGCATAATCACAGCTCACTGCAGCCTTGAACTTCTGGGCTCAGGCATTCCTTCCTCCTCAGTCTCCCGAGTAGCTGGGACTACAAGTATGCACCACCACACCTGACTTGTGTTTTTTGTTTGAGTTGGAGTCTCACTCCTTCACCCAGGCTAGAGGGCAGTGGCATGCTCATGGCCACCCCAGCATCAACCTGCTAGGTTTCGGTGATCCTTCCGCCTCAGTCTTCCAAATAGCCGGAGCTACAGGTGTGCACTACCATGCCTGGCTAATTTTCTGATTTACCGTAGAGACAAGGGCTCACCATGTTGCCCAGGCTGGTCTCGAACCCGCAGACTCAGGCAATCCTGTTGCCTTGGCCTCCCAAAGTGCTGAGATTACAGTCTTGAGCCACTGCGCCCAACCATGTTTTTATTTTTGGTAGAGACGAAATTGCACTATTCTACTCATGCTGGCCTTAGACTTCTAGGCTTAAGCTATCCTCCCACCTCGGCCTCCCAAAGTGCTGGGATTACAGGTGTGAGCCAACACACCTGGTGATTTTGGCTTTAGATGTGGAGAATGTCTTACTTAATTATTGCTATGTAACAAACTACTTCATATGTAATGGCTTAACACAAAAACTGTTTTATTATTTCTCATGACTCTATAAGCTAGGCTGGGCTCAGCTGAGCAGTTGTTCTGCCAGTCTTGCTAATAACCACTTGGGTAACAGTAACCAGCTGACGGACCAGCTGTGGGCTGGGCTCGGATGGGAGGCTAGACAGCCAGGTTTCTCTCTCTCTCCAACTAGTCTCTCCACATGGCCCATCCATTTGGTCTGTCCAGCAGCTTCTCCACGGTTCTGATATGGCAGCTCAGAGCTCCTGAGGACAAGAAAGCAGAAGCTGCCAGGATTTATTAAATATTAGGCTCACAACAGGCACAATGATGCTTCTGCTACATTCTATGCTTAACGAGAGCAAATCAGACTCAAGGAAAGGCAACACAAAGATATGACTAGTGGGAAGTGTTGTTTACTGTGGGCTACCAAAGTAAGATTATCATAAAGAATTTTGAAGCTGGGCTCGGTGGCTCAGCCTGTATTCCCATGCCTTTGGGAGGCTGAGGTGAGTGGATTGCCTGAGCCCGCGGGTTCGAGACCCGCCTGGGCAGTGAGACCTCATCTCTCTACAATAAATAAAAAAATCA
>NW_007258640.1:834810-835247 GCF_000164805.1 Carlito syrichta
CACACCCGGCTCATTTTGATTTATTGTAGAGATGAGGTCTCGCCAAGTTGCCCAGGTGGGTCTCGAAGAGGTTCTGTTTCTAAGAGGTGAGCATCCAAGGAGGCTGAGGAAGATCAATCAGAGGGGTCAAAGTAGAATCAGGGAGAGATGATATGATGGATGCCAAGGGAGTAGAATTTTCTTTTTTCTTTTTTCTTTTTTTGAGTTGAAGTCTCACTCTGTTGCCCAGGTCGAAGTGCAGTGGCTCCCTCCTGGCCACCACAGCCTCGACCTGCTGGGCTCAGGTGATCCTTCTGCCTCACCCCTCCAAGTAGCTGGAACTAGAGGCACATGCCACCACATCCGGTTAATTTTTTGATTTATTATAGAAATGAGGTCTCAAGCCGGGCTCGGTGGCTCAGCCTGTAATCCCGTGCCTTTGGGAGGCTGAGGTGAGT
>NW_007258640.1:835608-836035 GCF_000164805.1 Carlito syrichta
GCAATCCTCTCACCTTGGCCTCCCAAAGTGCTGGGATTACAGGCGTGAGCCACAGTGCCCGGCCTGGGAGTTTCAAGGAATGAGTGGTCAGCAATGCCCAATGCAGCAGAGAATCAGGAGGTGACTGAAGAATCTACTGGATTTTCCAAGATGGCAGACATCATAGTAGACAGCCATTGTTTTTGGCTGCCCATAATCGATCGCTCTTTCTTCAGATAGCAGCATCTTCATTGTATCTCACTCTCTCAAAGTCCATGTGGGTTGGAGAGCACTGATCATCTCCCATACACATCATTCCAGAGTTGAGTGTGTAAGCCAGGTCTGGCCATTAGAATACTGGGGGCAGCCGGGCTCGGTGGCTCAGCCAGTAATCCCACACCTTTGGGAGGCTGAGGTGAGTGGGTGGCCTGAGCCCGCGGGTTCGAGA
>NW_007258641.1:0-975 GCF_000164805.1 Carlito syrichta
CTGTGAGTCGGAGTCTCACTCTGTCGCCCAGACTGGAGTGCAGTGGCCGCTCCCGGCCACCGCAGCCTCGACCTGCTGGGCTCCGGTGATCCTTCCGCCTCAGCCTTCCGAGAAGCCGGAATTACAGGCATGTGCTACCACGCCCGGCTGATTTTTTGATTTATTGTAGAGATGAGGTCTCGCTGCCCAGGCGGGTCTCGAACCCGCGGACTCATGCAATCCACTCACCTCAGCCTCCCAAAGGCGCGGGATTACAGGCTGAGCCACCGAGCCCGGCAAAAATATCTTTTCAAGTTCAATCTTTTTAGGCATATAACCATTTTTTTTCAATTTTTAAGTTATATAACTAGAAGTTAAATTTTTGAATCATATGGCAATTCGCTGTTTAAGTTTTGAGGAACTGTTATACTGTTTCCCACAGCAGCTACACCATTCCAACAATTGTAAGCATTCCAATTGTTCTACATTGTCACCAACAATTGCTATTTTCTTCTTGGAAAAAATCCACGGGCATCCCAATGAGTGCAAAATGGTATTCAATTGTGGTTTTGGTTTGCATTTTCCTAAAAATCTAGTGATGTTGGCCATATTTTCATGTGCTTATAGGCCATTTGTTTATCTTATTTGGAGAAATATTTATTCAAATCCTTTGCCAGCTTTAAAAATCAGATTTGTTGTTGTTGTCAAGTTGTAGGAATAATTTATATATTCCAGATATTAATCCCTTATCAAATATGCGATTGGCAAATATTTTCTCTCATTCTTTGGCTTGCATTTTCACTCTGTTGATGATGTGCTTTGATGCACAAAAGTTTCTAATGCTGGTGGAGTTCAGTTTAACTATTTTTTTCTTTTCCTGCCTATACTTTTTGTGTCATATCAATAGAATCGCTGCCAAATACAATGTCATGAAGAGTTTCCCCTCCTTTATTTTTTGGGTTTGTTTTTTGTCTTTTGTTTTTTGAGTTGGAGTCT
>NW_007258641.1:1693-4455 GCF_000164805.1 Carlito syrichta
TTCTCTTTGTTTTCTCTCCTCTCCTTTGGAAACTCTCAGTATGCATCTATAGGTATGTTGGATGATGACTTACTGGTCTCTCAGGCTCTGCTCCTTTTTACTCATTTTTTTTTTCTGTTTATCAGACTAGATAATTTCAAATGACCTGTTTTCAAGTTTATTATTACTTCTGTCTGCTCAGATTTGTAGTTGAAAGCTTCTAGTGACTTTTTCATTTTGTGTATTATACTTTTCATCTCCAGAATATCTATTTTGTTCCTTTTATAGTTTCTACTTCCTTGTTGAATTATTTTATTTTTGTATACATTGTATTCCTGCTTTCTTTTAGTTATTTGTCCATCTATTCCTTTAGTTCTTTGAACACATTTAGGACATTTGATTCAAAGTCTTTGTGTTTTAAGTTCAATATCTTTCCTTGGTGTCACTCAGCAGCTTTGGGAACTTTCAGATTTTGATAATTCTTATGGAATATCTTTTCAGTATCTGTTCACTGATCTCTAAATTTGCGGAGACATTTCTCTTTCTTGAATATTGATTATGTAAAGTCAATGAATTCATTTTCAGATTATTAGGGCCTGCAAGTGTCATATTTACAGGGTATCTTCCTCTTGTAAAAAATTTAATTTAAAGATGCAGGGTACAATTCAGGATTAGTTATATAAGTAAACATTGTACAGGTTAGGTTAGGGCCTCCCTTTGCCTGTTTTGAGATACCTGTATTGATGTTGTGTTCCCTGCACCACCAACCAAGCAGTATCCCGCTACTGCCAATCCCTTTGTTATAGTATTAGGGTATTAGGGTAAATGTTCAGGGTCCACTTATGAGTGAGAACATGTGGTACTCTTTTTTTGTTTCTGTGATATATCACTGAGTATTATTGACTGCAAATCCATCTAAGTTGCTGTGAAGTCCATATGTTTGTCTTTCTTTATGACTGTGTAATATTCCATTGTGTATATGTACCACATTTTTTTTCCAGGCCAGTTTCAATGGACAACATGGTTGATTTCATGTTTTTGCTATTGTGAATAGTGCTGCAATAAACAGGTCACCTTTCTTGAAGAAAACATATTGATGTCCAGATTGTACGGTTTTCTAAAAACAGACTTTTGCTTTTTCAAGATCAAAAGTGGTACTTCCAAAAGTGGTGAATAAAACTTGCAATAAATGTTTCACATAATATTTTTCCTTGCAAAAATGTCATCAGATTAATAGTCTTTTTTAAATGGGGGAGGGATGAAGGACTCCTAATACCTTTCTTATAAAATGGGAATTAAATACCTAGGCCCTATTACACATTAGACACTTGGTTTCTGGCCAATTATCCAAAGTAAAGCAATTCCAAGTGTATATCTTTATATGTTCTTCATTTGGGAAAAAAAAAAAACACGTCCAGAAAATTATCTCTGTCTAGAAAATGGAGAAGAAATTGGCATTGAATATACATGGACATTTAGCATTTTAAAAATATGATTTTCAAAGTTCAGGAGTGAAGAGAAAGGAAAAAGATAGTGAATAGAGAAAGATGGTTTTAAAATTAATTCTGGGAACTGGAGATTTATATAATCGAGTGAATTAAACTAATAATGTGAACAGTAGTAGAATAAAATGGAAAATTGGTGCTCAAAAATTTTAAAGATTATGTCAGAGACAGAGTTTGAGCTGGAGAGGAATAACAAGGCCTAGACTCTCAAATTGCCAGATATAAATTTTATTGGTAAGATACTCTAGTCTATATGCTTCCAGTTGGATTTCCATCTTCCATTCTACCCATTATAAGAATAAATCTACAAAGTCAAGAATTACCTATGTTTAAAGGAACAATCTTATAACACAGGCTCTAATTTTCCTGATTATAATTCCCAGAAACAAATACACAAGAGGAAGTATAAAATTGGTGGAAGAAAAAGTCATTTTTCCACTTTTCAGGATTGGATTCATTACTCTGTTGTCCCTGTTTTCTATTTATCACATCAGGGCTGTTCAACAGGGATCCTCCTCACAGTCAAATTATAATTTTCCTCTTTTCGACCTGATCACTCATTTTTAACAAAACAGTCATTCCTCTGACCCATATTTGACTCCATTTTCCATCTGTTTTTCAAGATATTTAGTTTCCATTGATTCTGAGAAGCTTAGACATGCTCTTTATAATTTTTAGTTTTTAGTTATTATAAAAATCATTGTGTATGCTTAGTTGTTATTATCCTGCTGCTTCCCACATTCTACGCAATGTTAGGCTAACACTGTAAAACCTAACAAGGCCCAGAGCCGCTGCTTGGTTACCAACAGATATGAGTAAAAGAATTAAGAGACGGTATTTAAAAAAAAATGTTTTACACCTGTTAGGGTCCGGACAGGGTGAGGGTCGATGGATGGAGAGAGAGAGGGGCAGCAGAGAGGGGCAGCACTGCCAGAGCCAGCAAGCTGGAGGTGCCACGCTGGCAACCCAGAGATTTGAGAAGATGCAAAGAATTGCAACACACAATGGTGAGAGAAGAAAAGATTTAAGAAAAGTTCACCCCCCAGACAGGGAGCAGGCCTACACTCTGGGTGAGTGTGGCTGCGTAGCCCCCCAGAGTCCTGGCTTAAATCCTTTTCTTGGAGATGTTGCACGTGACTGCTCTGACTTCCTTCTCGACCACATGTGGATGTCGTGGAGATCCTGTGACACAGAGACCTATTAATGTCCGCCCACATGATCATAGCCCCTAGAGAAGGCATGACAAGGATTCTATTGCTACTGCATCTTCCCAAATGG
>NW_007258641.1:4983-7057 GCF_000164805.1 Carlito syrichta
TTCCAAATGAGAAAAAAAGGATGTCCTCCTAGCAGCTACTAAGCAGCTCCTGAGCACCCATGTAAAATACTTGATCTATGTTTCTATTTTTAAAATGTCTGATAGAGGTTTTGGAAAAATTTGTTGTAATGAAACAAAAGTTCAATTATGTTGTGGGTGAGTGAAACTCTGAGCTGACTCATTGTACAAAGTGCTTAAAAATGTGTAACTGGAATTCATACATTACATGTTTGAACTGTAAATGCTTACAAAGTATTTTTTAATTCCTCTGATGTTCAAGTATTTTGTTGTATAAGTGATGTCTTATTGGTTGTCAGGTTAAGTATCTTTTTCGGTGGCTATCAACAGGAGTAACTGATAAATACCAACAAAATTCAAAGGCCTTGTCTTATTTTATTCTAATGTTTCCTGAAACAATGCAGGTGGACTCACAACACTGAATCCCTCTGACAAAGGAAAAGAAAAAAAAAACATAATTTTTACAAAGGAAAGAGCATTATGTTCCCGATACAAAAATTGTGACTTCTGCAAAAGTTGGCTCATTTGTATTGCAGAAAAAAAGTTGACACACTACAGCGGCTTTGGCCCCATCTTCTACTGATGGATTGACTATCTTAAGACTTTTAATCTGTTCCTTCTAGAGGCTGAGAATGTCACAATGCCTTTTTGGAAAAAATACTGGTAGAATCCTGCAGGTCAACTAGCTAGGTATGTAATAGGAGCATGGTGTACAGTGCTACATCTGGTAGCTAAAGAGTTTGTTGACAAGTGAACAGGTGGTCGTTGACTGTCACTAATGATTAGAGTTAAAGAAAGGAGTATGGGAACTCATAAAGTTAATAAAAGAAAAAAAACTCCATGGTTCTTGCTTACCCTTCTGCAACACCAGGAAAGAGATCCCACTTCCCTCTGATGATAATTGCCAACAAAATACTGAATACTAGTTATTCAGAAGTGAGCTGAGGTTCGCTCTTACAATGAGAAAAGTGAGAAATTAAAGAGAGGTTTGGGCATAGCCCAATGAGACTAGAAAGGCGTGCGCACCTGGCTATCAGATGAGCGAGCCATGCAAGTTTTGCTGGATGACAAGGAAGAAATGTCTCTCAGTTGCGAAGACCCACTCTGTGCTCTGAGCCCCCATGCCAACTACCACCTTAGCAGCTGACACAGAGAATGTGCAAAGATTGATTAGGGCTTATTGAAGTGGGTCTTTGCATCCATAGTGAAGTAGAGGGCTACCTCATTTGTGAGATGACAGAGGATTCTGTCATCTGATGAGCACCATGAATGACAATAGGGGAAGCTAAACTTTCCTTCAGGCTACTATATCTGGATTTATATGGAATACTTGAGCACCTAGATAATGAGATAGTCAATAAGAATTAGACTAGTGTCAATTTCAGTCACTCAGTGTCATTTTATTCCATAGATGTCACCAGACTATCTGGAACAATTAAATTGTTCCTTATAAACCCATCAGAGCCTCCAAAAAAAGTATTCAATACTAGGTACCTAGTTCTCCCAAATGGAGTTCTGGACACTAGTCAACATAAATACTCTTTAGGATAAGGGGATAGAAAAAGGAACTGGATGAAACCAAGGGCCATGTGGAACAGACCTAATATCCAAGGAGTTCCAGAAGAAGAGACTGATAGTTTGTTCTTAGATATCAGTAATAAAAGGAACTTAGAGAAGTTATTTGGAAATAATAACAAATATGTGGAAAATAAGCAGAATACTTCTATATAATCAATACATTAAAGAAAAAACAGAAAGGTTAAATAAATATCTTTACTAAATAAAAATAAAAACTGCATACCAAATTGGTGAGATCCTGCTAAAGCAATGCCTGAACGAAAATGTATGTGTTTTGTTACATATATTTAAAACAAAAAAAAAAAGCCCAACATTGTGTTGTGAGCCTATAATCCCAGTCACTCAGGAGGCTGAGGTAGCTGGATTGCTTGAGTTTGAGGTCAACCTGAGTGACATAATAAAAATAAAGAAGGAGAAACAAAACAACAGATGTAAGCCTCTACCTTAAAAAGCTAAAAAGAAGAAAACATTAAGTCTT
>NW_007258642.1:0-1890 GCF_000164805.1 Carlito syrichta
CTGGATAGCCACCTGACTTAACTAGCTAGCTACCTTTGTAGCCCGCTGACTTGATAGCTTAAATATCTACCTATCTACCTAGCTAACCAGCTGGCCAGTGAGCTGACAGAACTAGGATACATCCTAAGTAGCTTATTGGTTACCCAGCTGATTTAACTAGCTAGCTATACAACTAGGCAGCTGGCTAGCCAGCTGACAACTCACTGACTTAACTAGCTAGCAAGCTGACTTAACAAGCTGACTAAACCAGCTAGCTACCTAGCTATCCAGCTGGCTTAACTAGCTGGCTTAAGTAGCTAGCTACCTAGCTAGCTATCTAGCTAACCAGCTGACTTAACTAGAAACCTAACTGACACAACTAGCTGATTTATATTGCTAACTTCCTAGCTAGGTAGCTGACTTAACTAGCTGAAATAACTAGCTAGCCAGATGGCTAGCCATCTGACTTAACTAGTTTTTTAACTAGCTAACCAGCTGGATAGCCAACTGACTTAATGAGTTGTCTTAACTAGCTTGCCAGCTGGTTGCCAGCTGACTTAACTAGCTGATTTAACCAGCTAGTTAGCTGACTTCCCAGCTGACTTAACTAGCGGCTACCTGTCTAGATAGCTTGCTAGCCAACTGACTTACTTAGCTGACTTAAGCTAGCAAGTTAGCTAGCCAGATCACTGAACTAGCTTGCTATCTTCCTAGCGAGCAGTCTAGCCAGCTGACTTAACTAGCTGATTTGAACAGCTATCCTACTGGATAGCAAGCTGACTTATCTAGCTAGCAACCTACATATCCAGCTGACTAGACAGCTGACTAAACTAGCTGACTTAACCAGCTAGCCAGTTGGCTAGCCAACTGACTTCACTCGCTAATATCACTAGCTAGACAGGTAGCTATCTATCTGACTTAACCAGCTAGCCACTTACCTTGCCAGTTGACTAGCCAGCTCTCTTAACAAGCTGAATTAACCAGCTAGCAGGCTGGCTACCCAACTGACTTAACTAGCTCACTACCTAGCGAGCCATCTTTGTAGCCAGCTGACTTAACTAGCTGAGATAACTAGCAAGCTACATACCTGGCCAGCTGATATAGTAAGCTAACTAGATAGCTACATAGTTAGCAAGCTGATTTAAATAGTTAGCTAACCAGCTATCTACCTAGCTAACCAGCTGATATAAATAGTTAGTGACCTAGCTATGTAGCAGATTTAACCAGCTAGCTAACTAGTAGTCTTGCTCGTTATCTGACATGCTAGCTAGCTGACTTAATCATCTGACTTAACTCATTAGCTAAAGAGCTAGCTATCTGATTCAACCAGTTGACTTAACTCGTTAGCTAACTACCTAGCTAGCCTGCTAAACCAACTGACTAAACACGTTTGCTAACTAGCTAACCACCTGACTCAATCTGCTGACTTAACCCGTTAGCGAAGTAGCTAGCTAATTGTCTTTCCAGCTGCCTAAATTAGAAAGCTGACTTAATTTAGCCTGCTTTGCTATCTGACTTTGATAGCTGACTTAACTATTTGACTAGCTGATTTAACTAGCTGACTTAACTAATTAGCTAGCTGACTTAACTTCTTGAATAAACTGATTAGCTAAATATTTTACTAGCTGAATAAGTAGCTGACTTAATAAATAGCTAACTAGTTAGGTAGCAGACTTAAGGAGCTCATTTAAATAGTAAGCTAAGTAGTGAGCTAACTGACTTAGCTAGCTGACTTTGCTAGCTAGCTTGTTTGCTAGCTGACTTAGCTAGCTGACTTAACTAGTTGACTAACAAGATAGCTAGCTGACTTAACGAGTTGGTTAAAGATTTGGCTAACTGTTTTAACTAGTTGGTAAATGAGTTAACTAGCTGATTTAACTAGTTGGTTAACAAGGTTAGCCCAGTGACTTA
>NW_007258642.1:2096-5181 GCF_000164805.1 Carlito syrichta
TCAGCAGAATTAACTAGTTGCCCGGTGAGGGAGCTGACAGGTCAGCTGACTGCAGTCAGTTGCTGAGTGAGCCAATAGTTTAGAAGACTTAACTAGTCAGTCGTTGAGTGAGCTGACTTACTAGTTGGCTGCTAGTGAGCCGACGGCTGAGCTGCCTTAAGTTGTCAGCCAGTGAGCAAGCCAACTGGTGAGCTGACTTAAAAAGTGGGCTGGTAAGCAAGCCAACTAGTTAAGTGTCCTGTTTGCATGCAAACAAGCCCACAAGTTAGTTTACCTATTGGATGGTGAATGAGCCGACTAGTTTTCTGACAGTTTGGCAAGCGAGTAAGCTGACTAGTTAGCTGACCTGATGGAAAGCGAGAGAGCCCACTAGTTAGCTGACCATCTAGCTGAGTTGCTAGCCGACTAGTTAGCTAAGTAATGAGCTGATTTCCTAGCTGACTTAACTTGCTAGCTGACTAGCTAGCTGGCTATCTAGCTGACATTACCAGCTAGCAAACAAGCTATCTAGCTATCTAGCTAGCTGACTTAACAAGATAGCTAACTGGCTAGGTAGCTGGCAAGCTGACTTAACCATCTAGCTGACTAGCAAGCTATCTTGCTGACTAACTAGCTAGTTGTATAGTTAGCTGACTTCCTAGCTGACTTAACTAGCTAGATCGGTAGCTAGCTGACTTAAGTAACTGACTAGGTAGTTGACTGGCTATCTGGCTAGCCAGCTGAATTAACTAGCTAACTACCTAGTAGGCTAGATGGCTAGCCAGCTGGCTTAACTAGCTAGCTACCTGGCTGGTTATCGTGAATATGCAGATGGCAAGCTAGCTAGCAGGCTGTCCAGCTGGCTCACCAGCCGGGTTAAATAGTCAGCAGCCTGGACAGCCGGATAGCCAGCCAGATTAACTAGCAAGCCACCCTGTTGGTCAGATGGCTAGCCAACTGGCTTAACTAGCTGACCACCTACATGACTAGCTTGCTAACCAGCTGTCAACTTGCTAGCCATGTAGCTAGCCAACTGATTAACCAGCTGACTGATCTAGTTTACTTAATTAGATAGCCATGTGGCTAGCCAGCTGGCTAAACTAGCTAACCACCTAGGAAGCCAGCTGGCTAGCCTGCTCACTTAACACGCTGACTTAACTAGCTAGCCAGCTGGCTAGCCATTTGACTTAGCTAGCTACCTACCTAGCCAGGCGTCTAGCCAGCTGTCTTAACTAGCTGACATAACCAGCTAGACAGCCTTCTAGCCAGCTGACTTAACTAGTTAGCTACCTATGTATCCTGCTGGCTTGCAAGTTGACTTACCTACCTAGCTACCAAGCTAACCAGCTGACTAGCGAGCTGACTTAACTAGATGACTTAACTAGCTAGCTAGCTGGCTAGACAGTTTACTTAACTAGCTAGCTACCCAGCTAAGCAGCTGGCTAGCCATCTGATTTAGCGAGCTGACTTAACTAGCTAGCCAGCTGACAACTCACTGACTTATATAGCTAGCTACCCAGCTAGGCAGGTGGTTAATCACCTGACTTAACTAGCTGATTTAACTTTCAAGACAGCTGATTTAACCAGCTGACTTAACTAGCTAACTACATAAAGAGTCAGCTGACTTTTCTAGATGAAATAATTAGTTTGCTACCTAGCTAACTATCTAGCTAGCTAGCCGACTTAACTAGCTGACTTAACCAGCTACCTAGCGGACTAACCAGCTGACTTAGCTAGCTAGCTACCTCGCAAATGAACTGATGAAACTAGCTGAAATAACTAGCTAGCCAGCTGTCTAGCCATCGGACTTCATTAGTTTTTTAGGTAGCTAGCTAGCTGGCTAGCCAACTCACTCAATGATGTTACTTAACCAGCTTGCCAGCTGGTTTGCTAGCAGATTTAACTATTTGAATAACTAGCTAGGCAGCTGACAAGTCATGTGACTAACTAGCTGACTTAACTTCTTTTCCAGCAGGTTAGCCAGCTGACTTAACTAGTTTTCTACTGCTCCATCCATTTGGATAGCCAGATAACTTAACGAGCTGACTTTATTAGGTAGCCAGATCTCTAGCCAACTGAATTAACTAGCTCACTACCTAGTTAGCTAGCTAGCTGTCTTAAATTGCTGTTTTAACTATCTGTCCTGGTTTCAAACCAGTTGAATTGACTAGCTTGCTACATAGTTGGCCAGCTGGCTAACCAGCTGAATTAACTAGGTGACTTATCTAGGTAGACAGTAGTCTAGCCAGATGACTTAATTAGAAATCTACCTAGTTAGCCAGCTGGCTAGCCAGCTGACTTATTTGCCTAGATACCGAGCTAGTTAGTAGGCTAGTCAGCTAACTTAACTAGCTGACTTAATGAAGTAGCCAGATGGCTAGCCAGCTGACTTAACTAGCTAGTTACCTAGCTAGACAGCTGGATAGCCAGCTGACAACTAGCTGGCATAACTAGACCACTGATGTCTAGCCAGCTGATTTAACTAGCTACTTACCCCAATAGCCCTCTGGCTTACCAGCTGACTTAACTACCTAACTACCTAGATAAACTGCTTGCCAGAGAGCTGACTTAACTGGGTGATTTAACTAGCTAGCCACCTGGCTACCCAGTTGAATAAGTAGCTAGTTATCCTGCTAGGATGCTGGCTAGCCGGCTGAACTAACTAAATGCCTTAACTAGCTACCCAGCGGACTTAAGTAGCTAGTGACCTAGCTAGCCAGCTGACTTAACCAGCTGATTTAACTAGCTAGCGAACTAGCTAGCTATCATATAGCTAGCTTACTTAACTAGCTAACTGAACTAGCTAGCTAGCTGACATATCTAGCTGATTTAACTAGTTAGCTGTCTAGCTAGCCAGCTGACTTAAGTAGCTGAAATAAATAAGGAGTCAGCTGGTTACCCATCTGACATAAGTAGGTTTTTAACTAGCTAGCCAGCTTGCTAGGCAACTGACTTAATCGAGGTGACTTAACTATCTTGCCAGCTGATTAGCCAGCTGACTAAAGCTGATTTAACTAGCTGGCCAGCTGGATAGCCAGCTGATTTACTGCCTAGCTACCTAGCTAGCCAGCAGCCTAGCAATCTGACTTAACTAACTGACTTAATG
>NW_007258642.1:5201-8127 GCF_000164805.1 Carlito syrichta
TAGCTAGCCAGCTGACAACTCACTGACTTATCTAGTTAGCTGCCCAGCTAGGCAGGTGGTTAGTCACCTGACTTAACTAGCTGATTTAACTTTCAAGACAGCTGATTTAACCAGCTGACTTAACTAGCTAGCTACATAAATAGTCAGCTGACTTTTCTAGATGAAATAATTAGTTTGCTACCTAGCTAACTATCTAGCTAGCTAGCCGACTTAACTAGCTGACTTAACCAGCTACCCAGCTGACATAACCAGCTGACTTAGCTAGCTAGCTACCTCGCAAACGAGCTGACAAAACTAGCTGAAATAACTAGCTAGCCAGCTGTCTAGCCATCGGACTTCATTAGTTTTTTAAGTAGCTAGCTAGCTGGCTAGCCAACTCGCTTAATGACGTTACTTAACTAGCTTGCCAGCTGGTTTGCTAGCAGACTTAACTACTTGAATAACTAGCTAGGCAGCTGACAAGTCATGTGACTAACTAGCTGACTTAACTTGTTTTCCAGCAGGTTAGCCAGCTGACTTAACTAGTTTTCTACTGCTCTATCCAGTAGAGCTGAGTTTTATTAGGTAGCCAGATCTCTAGCCAACTGAATTAACTAGCTCACTACCTAGCTAGCTAGCCAGCTGTCTTAAATTGCTGTTTTAACTATCTGTCCTGCTTTCAAACCAGTTGAATTGACTAGCTTGCTCTATAGTTGGCCAGCTGGCTAACCAGCTGAATTAACTAGGTGACTTATCTAGGTAGACAGTAGTCTAGCCAGATGACTTAATTAGAAAGCTACCTAGTTAGCCAGCTGGCTAGCCTGCTGACTTAACTAGGTGACTTAACTAGCTAATCAACTGGCTAGCCAGCTGACTTAATTGCCTAGATACCTAGCTAGTTAGCAGGCTAGTCAGCTGACTTAACTAGCTGACTTAATGAAGTAGCCAGATGGCTAGCCAGCCGACTTAACTAGCTAGTTACCTAGCTAGACAGCTGGATAGCCAGCTGACAACTAGCTGGCATAACTAGACAACTGATGTCTAGCCAGCTGACTTAACTAGCTACCTACCCCAATAGCCCTCTGGCTTACCAACTGACTTAACTACCTAACTACCTAGATAAACTGCTTGCCAGAGAGCTGACTTAACTAGGTGACTTAACTAGCTAGCCACCTGGCTACCCAGTTGACTTAAGTAGCTAGTTATCCTGCTAGGATGCTGGCTAGCCGGCTGAATTAACTAAATGACTTAACTAGCTAGCCAGCTGACTTAAGTAGCTAGTGACCTAGCTAGCCAGCTGACTTAACCAGTTGATTTAACTAGCTAGCGAACTAGCTAGCTATCATATAGCTAGCTTACTTAACTAGCTAACTGAACTAGCTAGCTAGCTGACATATCTAGCTGATTTAACTAGCTAGCTGTCTAGCTAGCCAGCTGACTTAACTAGCTGAAATAAATAAGGAGTCAGCTGGTTACCCATCTGACATAAGTAGGTTTTTAACTAGCTAGCCAGCTTGCTAGGCAACTGACTTAATCGAGGTGACTTAACTAGCTTGCCAGCTGATTAGCCAGCTGACTAAAGCTGATTTAACTAGCTGGTCAGCTGGCTACCCAGCTGATTTACTGCTTAGCTACCTAGCTAGCCAGCAGCCTAGCAATCTGACTTAACTAACTGACTTAATGAAGTAGCCAGCTGACTAGCCAGCAGACTTAACTAGCTATCTACCTAGCTAGATAACTGGTTAGCCAACTGACCTAACAAGCTGACATAACTTGGTAGCCTAATGGATAGCCAGTGACTTAACTAGCTACCTACCTACATAGCCCACAGGCTTGCCAGCTGACTTTTCTTAACTGCCTAGCTAAGCCAATGACCAGCAAGCTAAATTAAATAGGTGACTTAACCAGGTGACCTAACTAGCTAGACAGCTGGCTAACCAGCTGACTTAACTAGATAGGTATCCTGATAGGCAGTTTGCTAACCAGCTGAATTAACTAACTGACTTAACTAGCTAGCACACTGACTTAACAAGCTAGCTACCTAGCTAGCCAGCTGACTTAGCTATCTGACTTTACTAGATAGCTACCTAGCCAGCCACCTGACTGGCCAGCTCACTGAATGAGCTGATTTAACCAGTTAGCCTGCTGGCAAGCCTCTGACTTAACTAGATGACTTAATTATGTAGGCAACTAGCTGACCAGCTGAATTAACTATCTGACCTAATCAGCTAGCCAGCTGGCTTGAAAGCTGACTTAACTAGCTAGCTACCTATCTAGCCAGTTGGCAGGCAAGATGAATTAACTAGAAGACTAAACTAGCTAGCTAGCTGGCTAGCCAGCTGACTTACCTAGCTTCCTACCTAGCTAGCCAGCTGGCTAGCCAGCTAGCTTTACTAGTTTAAATAACCAACTAGCCAGCAGGCTAGTAAGCTGACTCAACTAGCTGACATGACTAGTTAGCCAGCTGGCTAGCCAGCTGAAATACCTAACTCTCTAACTAGCTAGCTAGCTGGCTTGCCAGCTGACTTAACCAGCTGATTAATTAGCTAGCCAGTTGGCTAGCCAACTAACTTAACTAGTTCTAAACCTAACTGGCCTGATGGCTAGCCAGCTGACTTAAGTAGCTGATTTAAATTACTGACCTGCTTGCTAGTCAGTTCAATTAACAAGCTTGCTATATAGCTAGACAGTTGGCTAGCTAACTGACTTAACTAGGTGACTTAACTTGCTAGCCAGCTGTCTAGCCAGCTGACTTAAGTATCAAGCTACCTAGTTAGCCAACTGGCTAGCCAACTGACTTAACTAAGTAACTTAACAACCTAGCCAGCATGCTAGACAGCTGATTTAACTATCTAGCTACCTAGCTAGCCAGCTGTCTAGCCAGCAGACTTAACTAGGTGACTTAACTAGCTAGCCAGCTGGCTAGAAGGTTTATCTAACTGCCTAG
>NW_007258642.1:9374-9964 GCF_000164805.1 Carlito syrichta
CTGCTAAATAGCCAGCTTAACTTGCCAGACATCTAGCTATCCAGCCGGCTATCCAGCTGACTTAACAATCTGACTTAAATAGATAGCCATCCAGCTAACCAGCTGGCTAAAGTAGGTAACCACCTAGCAAGCAAACTGGCTAGCCAGATAATTTAACTAACTGACTTAACTTGCAAGCCAGCCGGCTAGCCAGTTGACTTAATTAGCTAGCTACCTACTTAGCCAGGTGACTAGCCAGCTGACTTAACTAGCTGACTTAACCAGCTAGCCAGCTGGACATCCAGCTGACATAACTAGCGAGCTACATAGCCTGAAAGTTATCTAGCCACTTGAATTAACTAGCTGACAACAAGTTAGCCAACTGGCAAGCCAGCTGACTCAACAAGTTGACATAACTAGTTAGCCAGCTAGCTGCCATCACTAGCTAGACAGGTGGCTAGACAGCTTACTTAACTTCCTAGTACCTACGTATCTGCTTAGCTTGCCACCTGACTCAACTACCTAGCTACCTTGCTAACCAGCTGGCTAGTGAGCTGACTTAACTAGATGACTTAACTAGCTAGCCAGCTGACTAGCCAGCTGAAATTACA
>NW_007258643.1:0-837 GCF_000164805.1 Carlito syrichta
GCCATACACTGCAAAAACATCTGACAATGAATGACTGAAACAGAGTGTTTATAAGGCTTCCATTAGAAAGCTGAAAACAGGAGCATTTCTGTGAAATGTAATAGTGGGGTTAGTTGTTGTCATGGTATTTAGCTTTTCAAGATGGCAGCAGCCAAATAGTCAAATATGTAGGCAGGGATAGTAGCGCAGGACCTGAAAAATAAAGTTAAGACACAAATGTTAAGTTTTAAGCGTCCTTGGATTTAGGGAACAAACAGGAATTTAGCTTGGAGTGTGTTGTCTATGGGAAAATTGTAGGAGGGCTGAAGTCATCCTAAGGGTTCATTTCTTTTCTCTCAGTGTCCAAATGGTTTGTTTTCTCATGCAAGATAGCTAGAAACTCATCCTTGGAGCAAGATGTTAATTACAAAATCATAAGACCCACTCCAGTGGGGAGGTTACAGTTTTACTAGTTTTACTCATTGGTGACTTTAAATAGTGGAGTGAATGATACTTACTTTAGAGCAAAGGAGTTAGCAGAACCAATTGCATAATAACATATTATTTACTAAAATATACCACTAATTAGTAGTCATAACAAAACAAAAGTATGAGCCCATGCCCAGCAGCCTGTCCTCAATGACTGAGGGAATGCCATTTTGAGTTTTTTCTCCTTTCAGATACACTCTTGTAAGACTCTGAAGATGACTCAGTAAATCTACATTTAGCATGTGAAAAGACAGAACCATAAAATAAGTCAATTATGCTTTCATCTTCCACTCAGTATATCTTCATTTTACCTAAGATAAAGTAAACATTTGAAAAGCAGGAGTAGGAGGAAAAATCACTTCTGCATTC
>NW_007258643.1:1874-2098 GCF_000164805.1 Carlito syrichta
TATCTTTGAGAATATTAAAGATTGGGGTCTAATCTCTTCCAGCTTGTAGTGGTTCTGCAGATAAGTCTGCAGCGATTGTGACTGGTCTTCCCTGGTAGATAGTGACTGGTCTTCCCTGGTAGATAGTCTGACCTTTTTCCCTTACTGCCTTTAAGATTTTTTATTGTATATCTATTTTGTGTAGGTGAATTACTATGTATCTAGGAGTTGGTCTTCTCATAAGA
>NW_007258643.1:2118-11444 GCF_000164805.1 Carlito syrichta
TTTTGCTGATGTGCTATGTGCTCTGTTGCTTCTGTATTTGTGATCTTGTGAAGTGTATGGTCTTTCTTTTGTTTCTTTTTTCTTCCATGCACAGCACCTTTTTAAGCATCTCCTGTAGAACTGATCTGGAAGCAGCATATTCTCTTAGGTATTGGATGTCTAGGAAGGATTTTAATTCTCCATTGATGATGAAGCTTAACTTGATTTGGTAGGAAATTCTTGGTTGAAATTGTTTATCTTTGAGAATATTAAAGATTGGGGTCTAATCTCTTCCAGCTTGTAGTGGTTCTGCAGGTAAGTCTGCAGCGATTGTGACTGGTCTTCCCTGGTAGATAGTCTGACCTTTTTCCCTTACTGCCTTTAAGATTTTTTATTGTATATCTATTTTGTGTAGGTGAATTACTATGTGTCTAGGAGTTGGTCTTCTCATAAGATGTCTTGCAGGAGTTCTCTGAATTTCTTGTGCTTGTATAGTCATCTCTCTGGCCAGTTGAGGAAAATTTTCTTGAATGACCTAATGGAATGTTTGTTCCTAGGTTTTTTCCATTTCTCTTTCTACTTTGCGTATTTTAATTAGACATAGGTTTGTCTTCTTGATAGAATCACTAGTCTCTTAGAGCGTTTCTTCTTCCTAAGTTTTTTTTTTCTATATTTTTAATATGTCAGGTTAACTCCATATGTTGGTCTTTAAATACTGAGATTCTTTCTTCTGCTTGCTCACTTCTTCTTCCCATACTTGTTCATTTGTTATTTATTTCTGGGATGGACTTATTTATTTTTGTTATTATTTTTGAGTCGGAGTCTTACTGTCACCCAGGCTGGAGTGCAGTGGCACACTCACACCAATGCAGCCTCTATCTGCTGGGCTCCAGCGATCCTTCCACATCAGTCCTCTAAGTAGGTGGAACTACAGGTCCATGTTTCCACGCTTGGCAGATTTTTTAATTTATTGTAGAGAGGAGGTCTCAGTGAGTTGATTAGGCTGGTCTCGAATCCCTGAACTCAGGCAATCCTCTCACCTCAGCATCCCAAAGAATTATATTCTTTAAAGTGCAAATTTTTTGGCATTTGGATGCTATCTTGATGAAAATGTGCTGTTCAGCATGTCCCTGGGAAGTCCTGAATGGAATTAGACACAGGCAGGGATGTAGAGAGGACAAGAGGGCCTGCTAGAAGGAAGTTAAGAGGGTTGCATCAAAGACCTGGCTCAGCATTTTGGCCTGGATACTGGAGGATGCAACTCAGACTAGGATGGATTTGAGGGAAGTTGCCATGTGTGTTTCTGTTGCAGCTTGATTGTGCATGTGGGAGGCGAGTTGAGGTCCATCTGACTTGTGCACACAGGGGCATATGTTAAAACAAGGTATCTCTTTTTGGCCCTATGGGGGCAAACCCAGAGAGTCGGTGAGGTGGCCTGTCTGTGTCAGCACAGGCTATATATCTGAGTGGGGTGGGCCTCTGCTGAGCCTCCATGCCAGGCACTCTGGGTCCCTGGTTTCGGAAAGCAGCCATCACCTCAATCTGAGCAAACAGACACCTGTGCCAAGACTACATCAGATGCTTTGAGTTAATTAGTGTCCTGACAACGTTTTTGTGTTGGTCTCCTTGGTTCTAATTTCAGGGTACTGGTTGCCTGAGTCCCCATGAGGAAAACCTCAGAAGACTGGGTAACTGTGTTCCTGGGGGTCATAGCTCAGAAACTCGATGACCAAGCCTCTATGGTTTCTGTTTCTTCACCAAGTGACCATTTCTTTGAGCTTCCGTTTGTTCATGAGGAAATAAGAATGAATATAATTCCTCCTATTTAGACTTGAGGGAAGATTCAAAGATAACCATTGGAATAGGTTGTCACAGTGCTGTCATGGAGACCAGGCTCAAAAAATGACAGCCAGAAGGTAAGTGACTTGGAGGCTGGGGTCCAGGTTTGGTGCTTTCTGTCCTAGGGCTGTGCTTTTCATTCATTTCACAAATATTCACTGAGTACTTTTCATATGCTAAGTGCTGTTGAAATTTTGGGTATACTGAGGAGAGAAAATAAGGAAAGAAATAAAGTTACATCACAGAAACTTATTCCTCCCAGGCATGTTCAGCACCCACGTTTGGTAGGGGGTATCAAATGTTCTGATGCATTCAACCCCCTGATGATGGCATTTCACAAATCAATGAAATGCATTTCCCCAAAACATGAGGACTCCTCAAGATCAGCCAGTAGGGCTGGCTCAAACTCGGGTCTCTCTCTGTGCACCTCCTGCCCTCCCCCAAGCCAAAGGGCCTGGCACTGCAAACCAGACAGACTCAGATCTGCAGGGCTTGCTCCTGCTCTTATCATCTGCCAATTTCTCTATGAGGTCCCCTCCCCTAGTCTGCATCTCAGGATCCCCACCTCAGTCTCCAAACTCTTTCTTTCTCCCAGACTTCTAGAGCTCTACTGTCCACTATAGTAGACACTCATCTTGTTTCCCTGGAGCACTTGAAATGTGGTTGCTCTGAATTCAAAGATGGTGCAAGGTGATGTACACACTGGATTTCAAAACCCTGTTGTAAATAAAAGAATATAAAATAATTCATTACATTTTTTAGTACATGTAATTGAAAATGTCCTGGAGACATTGGATTCTATAAAATCTACTATTCATGCTAATTATGCATGTTTCTTTTTACATTTTGAACACGGTTATTAGAAATTTTAAAAAATACATTTGGGATTTGATTGAATTTCTATTGGACACACACCTGCTATGATGCCCTGTCTTCCCCAGGTGATACCAACACATGCCAGTGCAGCCCCTCCCAGTAAGGAAGAGACTGAATAGAGAGGGGTGGGAGCAGTCTGTGAGACCCTTTCAGAAAATAGAGCCTTTAGATGGCATCAAGACAGGCCATTTACAACAGGGGACTTCTATAGGGGAGAAACTCCATGTCTTGGTAAACAAAAGAGAGGCAATGTGGCAACCTGAATAATGACTTCCGAAGACATCCATGTTGTGATTCCTGGAACCTGTAGGTGTTACCTTTTATGGCAAAATGGACTTTGCAGATGGATCTTAAGATGAGGAGATTATTTTGGAGTATCTGGATGGCCCTCTATGGAATCCCAAGTGTTCTTATAAGGGAGACACAGAAGGAGACTTGACCACAGGGGAAGAGAGGAGGATAAGACACAGAAGCAAGAGGAGTGAGGAAGGAGCACAGCAAGAAATGCAGCAGCCACTCTAAGGCAGACAAACAAGACCAACCCTACCTGGAAGGCTAGAGAATGAACATAGCCCTGCCAACACCTTAATATTACATCTCTGGCTTCAAAACTTGCTATAAGGCACAGACACAGAGACAACAGTCATTTTTATAATAAATGTAATTTGATCTAAAATACATATACAAACATTACCAAGACCTGAGGATAATGTAGGACACACTAGACCAGATACACAACTGGTGTGAGTGTACATTTTCTCAAGTGCTTTGCAAATCTTTTTGGATGATCAGTGCCCTAGGATCCTGTAGTTCCTTCCTGCATATATACTTTAAAGAAAGCCATACATGTGTACATAAGAGACATACACTAGATATTCACAGGGGCTCAATCTTAATAGTGCCATATCAGAAGTTGCCCCAGTGCCCTTAAGAAGTAGAATGGTGTCATGTTTTTAAAATATAGCAGAGGGTACCTGCACAATGAATATTTGTATACCTAACACTTAACTTCAGCCTACAACTTTAAAATAAAAAATATATATTTTTAAAAAAGAAAACGAAAAGAGGAAAAATATTATGAGCCCTTTCTAGCCTCTCCAGGAGCATAAATGGCTTCAAATAATGGCATTTAACTATTGTTCCATGATATCAATTGAGCAGAGTTCAAAATGAACAATCTCTTGATTTTGTGTGTTTGAAAAAGATAACAAACTTGGAACAAATATTGGACCCAGATTTTCTGTAGAAACTCCGAAAACACATGATCACATGTCAGATTTTTTTAAAACAGGAAACTACAGTCATGTTCTTCCTTGAGCAATCAAGGCACTAAGGATTTTGGGTATGGTAATTTCTAATGAGGTAATTATACTTATCACATGTTGTTGATTGAAAAATTAAATTAGCAATAAAATGTTTGATATAAAACTAAAAAAATAAAAATAAATGATTTGGCAACATAGAAATGAAAGAGAAATGATGTTAATTTTAAAATGTTTACTCTGATTGAGAATCTCATCTTATAGTTTTTTTATCACAAATTTATGATTTTTTTTAGTCCAAAGTATACACAAGGAACACTTCCACAGCACTGGCAACATTCTATGTCAAAAACTGGGAGACAGACATATTTAACTCGAAAAGTGAAATATATGTAACACATATTGTTCTGAATATATCAAGTGGTACAACTAAATAAAACTGAGTTAAATAAACATATATACTTGAGACATTTAATGATGTAATAAGTTACAATGTTTATTCCTTAAAAATTAAATTATAGCAGAAAATTATTTGACATTCCCTCCATTGTGAGGTGAGACTTATGGGTCCTTATTTTAAGTATGGGTGGGCTAGTGACTTTTAAACTAATACATGTGGGGAAGTGTGTCATCTAAGGCTCGGTCATAAAGAGCAGGAGCTAATGTGTATGAAACCTTACTAATGAGTGTGAGGGAGATCTGGTTGTGAAATCTGTCAGCCCATTGATCTCTAGGGTTGACTCGGCTGATCTGGCTTCTTAGGTGAGCATTCCCTTCCTCCCTCACTGCTCCATGTGTATTCCCATCCCCATCTCAAAGGGGTTCACTCGGTTGAAGAGGATGAACATCTCCACTACAGGAGGACCGTTCTTCAGTATAGGGTTTATGAGCCACACGCATCCCTGCTAGAACTTCCCAACAAGCCCTCTCAAGATATCTGACTGCTCCAGACCACCACGCTGGAGAAGTCATGGGAAGGGCTCAGGTTGACTGTTCCAGCTGAGCCCAGCCTTCTCACCATCCACATCAAGTTTCCAGACCTGAGGGTGAAGATTCATCTTCAGCAATGGATTCTTCAATCCCAGCTGTTACAGCCCTGAGTTCTACAAATCATCCTGAGCTGTTTGACTCACCCCAACTGAGGGCCTAACACCAAAAAGCAGAGACAAGCCTCTTCTGTTGAGGTCTTCTCAAGATTTACGACACTAGAATCATGGGTTACGCACACCACTCAGTTTGGGGAGTGAGAATGTTGTTGGATAGCAGTAGGTAACCAGAGAAAGAACTAAGAAATAAGCTGCAGAATATTCATAGAGTGAAATGTAAATTTATACATGTTTATTTATAAATGATGTATGTCTTCTTGTCCAAAAAGGGAATGAGATTTCAAGAAGAGCAGATTGTTTTGTTTGTTGCTCAGAGCCTGGCATGTAGTAGGTCCTTAAAACATTTGACTGAATGAATGAATAAATGAGCTGTAAGGTTTGGGTAAACATCACTGAGTAGAAAAATGAAAGCTGAGGCCTGATGAGAAAAGGGAGGGGCAGTGAGGAGATCTTGAGGAGATCTTGATGAAAAAGGTTCTTCCTGAATCAACTAAGGGTGCAAAGGCCCTGAGGTAGTTGTGAGCTTAGCATGTTCAAGGAACAGCAGGGAGGAGGCTATTGTGGGTGAATCTGAGAGAGTGAGAGGAAGAACGAGAGAAGATAAGGGTATGGTAGGGACCAGGACAAGGCATGTAAGGGTTTTAGATTTTATATAAAGCTAGATAAGCAAGGTAATTAACAGGTAATATTTTTTTCTTTTTCAATGCAAAGCAACTATTTTCATCACTAGCCTAAAAAATTGAGATGTTAGCCTCTGTGAGTTTTGAAGTAACAGTAAAATCATTCCCTTTTATTCCCTTTCTCCTAAGGAGGATCTCAGTAACCCAGAGAAGAATGTCAGACTAAAGTGGCTGGCCGGGGCGCAGGTGGAGACAATGGCTCAGTGTGATGTCACAGTTGACACAGGAGGAGAGCCCCTGATGGAAGTGCTCCCTGGGGTGGGACTTCTGAGACTGACTCTGGTGATGAGGCCACCCACACAGAAACAGCCCAGCACATGGAATCAGGGGCAGGCAAGGAAGAAAGAGCATTTCTACATGACGTTTCTGGCTACCACAATTTTCTCAGGCTATGCAAGACCTGTACTGGCCTCATTTACCTGTATTACAGGACCAGTGGTGCCCTATTGGGCCAAATGTTTGCAAAGAATGTTCTGGTGGTCCCTTCACGTAACAGCGTCTGTCTCTCCTGCAGATCAGCGGTTATTACTTCTTCCAGAAAGAGAATTCTTCCCCTCTCTGGTGGTCTCATGACACAATGATCACAAAGTTGCCAGACAACAGCCACATTTAAGATTTAATGGGATTCCTAGTGTCCCCTGTTAAAAACACTTTCTTCATAAGACATAGGATCTCTGAAGCACAAATCTAAAAATGTATGGGGATGAGAAGTACAAATGTTCCAGGTGGACTACCTCAATGAAGGTGAGTAGGGGCATTCTTGTTTCCATACACACAGCCCCACACCAATATGCTCTACCTTATGTTGACACAAGACTGTATAATGAACATTACTTCTAAGTGTTCAGCATCTTGAAAGCAGGATTCCACCTTCATGTGTGTGATGTCTAAGATGGTCCTTCAGCTGTATCTTTCAGAAGCTCTTCTACTTCTGAGTCAGACTAGCCACCGCTGGCAGAAGTACATGTGGTAGACCATTGGGTCCCACAAGTGTGTTCCCACAGCCTTTTCCTGTGCCGTCAAGTGTGTCCCTTGGAAAAGTGGCATTTGTCGGGATCTCACACCTAGATCACACACTATGTGAATCCAGTGTGATGGTGGTGGCTGAGTGATGGCAGACAGGAAGAGAAAATTCATATAAGGAATCCATCTCAATCTCGGCCACGATGAAACATTGTGCTCTGTGGGTGGAAGAAGTCTGGTTAAAACAACCCCCAAAGTGGCTAGTTGGCCGCCTTGAAGGAGGTGGCTAAACGCCGCTTGTGTTGGTGGAGAGGTGGATATTCAGTGGAAGCAGCAGGTCTAGCTTGGCAGAGGGAACCCATTCTGGAGCACCCACACATGGCTTTCATCTGTGCCACATTCGTGAACCCATTGTGCAAGCACTGAGTGTGTTGAGCACAATTTTTTCCTTCAAAGTGTCAATTTCAGGACCACATATTTGGGTGGGGCTATACTGTAGCTATGGCCTATTTTTAGCTCTCATGTATGTGCTGAAATAACTAAAGTGTGAGCCAAGCTAAGGTTTTTTTTTTCTTGGTTTGCCATCCATGTCCATCATGATGGCTTCCTACTGGGCTTCCCTGACCAAATGTTTTCTTGGATCTGATAGAACCTAGGCCATGGTGAGAAGTTCTGGATCCCTGCTCATGTTTAGTCCCATGTTCAGACTTCCCATTTCTCTCAAGGCCGAGGCCATGTCAGGAGCTCTTCTTCTGTTGTTGAGAAGGTGTGGCCTTGCTCTAGATCCCTAAAAGTCTGCACTTCGGCTCTCTTTTTAGTTCGTGTCAGACACTCCACAAGCAATTTTCAACTTTCTGCAATAATATGTCCTCTTTGAAGCAGGTTGCTTTAGTATAGGTTAGATATAAATAAAGTTCGTTGTAGGCAGTTTTAAAATATAGGAAGCATTCAGACATTTTTCCTACTGCGTACAACAGGCCTGACCACCCTGGGGGCTGAAATGTGGACTTATCAGTGGAAATCTACAACTTGTGGTCTTTCTCTCAAGACACCAATTCCTATCAGGCATGCTCTCTTAGCTCTCTCATTTCTCTTCTCTTCTCCTTCTCCCCCACCCCCCTGTCCTCCCCCCAGTCTCAAAAATTCTGTTTTAAAACTATACTGGCCTCTTTCAGTGGTGGGCCAAAGAACTAATGGAGCATCACACCACACCCTAACCGACAACACCCCTAACCGGCAACACTTTTTATAGGAGGGTATGTGCCACATGCCTCAGATTACTGTGTTCCCAAACACTTTAGATATTTTTAAAGTACCTGAGTGGGTAGTTATACATAGTTCTCAAGGTCATCAATCTCACACTTTGCTCTATATTGCTGATGACAAGAGCTGGGGCTGCCAGTGGTGCCATTTTTATCAGTGGATGTCATCCATCACCAATGTCAGTGTCATCAGTTTCCAATATCAACAGGCAATTGCTTCCACCCATTGGAGCACACTATGTGACTCTACAGTGTTCAACAACTGGTCTTTTCTTCCTCATTGGGTCTGATGATCACATTTTCATGGATGGAATGGAGCAATGAAATCATCTACGTATCTTCAGATGGATCAGGTGCCAAAACAGTATATTGAGGCAGAATGAGACAGACAAACAAAAAAGAAGGAAGAGGGAAAAGGGGTAGAGAGGGAGACTATGAATGAATACTGCTCTTGCTTCCATGTCACAGCCAAAATGTGGCCATTTCCTTGCTAGACTCTAGTGTGGCCATGTGCTCTTTGAGCTATGGCTGTTGTCATGCATCCTGGCTTTGGCCCCTTCTCCCATCTTGGGGAGGTGAATCTTCTCTCTCCCTTCTCTTTCCCTCTCTAATTTACTTTTAAATAAAATATATTTTTTAATCTGAAAAAATACAAAATGTTAGAAATCCACATTCCTGATGAGTTTGGGGGGTAAAATGCATTTAACAAACCAGTACTGCATACCAGGCACCTGAACTTGTGTTATTAATGACTCTGATACAGTAAGAAATCTGTCTTTGCAACTACAGTGGCACTGCAAGTGATGATGTTTTCAGTAGTCCAGTGTTATCTGCCATTATCCATCTGGATTTTGGAAATACAAGATCAGTGAATTAAATGGGGATATGAACGTACAATCATCCCTATATTATTAAGATGTTAAGGATGGCAATAATCTCTGCCATATATTTACAGGAAACCATCGACCTTTGGATGTGTTATTTCTTTTGATTCGTTATATTGTCTTCATTGAGCACTGATAGATTTAGCTTGGTATTTCCAAGAATAATAGATCTTAGCTCACAGGCCAAGAATCCACTATATCTCCAAATTTCTATGCCCATTCTGATTATACTTAAGAAAATGGGGACATGAAACAAGAAGGTCCATGAAGTCAATGGACTCCATATGACAAATGTCAGAAAGAAATTCACAAATATTTTAAAACCCCATTGAATCATTAAACTAGAATCAGGTGATGGTGATCTTTCCAGTCTGTGAATTTCAAGATACTTAGGGCTATATGTTCAAAAGCTTCTGCAATGTCTACATATTTACCTTTCCCGAGTATCCAGTCACCCAAGATAGTGGCTATAAGT
>NW_007258644.1:0-689 GCF_000164805.1 Carlito syrichta
TATGGTCATAGATGTTCCTAAGACACAAAAGGATTGTAGGGCCAGATCTTGATTACAACTAACAGGAGGACCAGAAAGTTCCTGTGGATCTGTACTGACAGATTAGCGTATCCACAGTGCAAGTAGCTGTGAAAAGTGTAGGGACCCTGAAGCCCAGATTGCTGATTTAAACTTTATCAAGAGGCCCTGGAGATTCCGGATAATGAAAAATTCTGGAACCGGATATTCCTTTGGTTCTCAGCAAGATGCCCTGATTTTCCCTGTTGATGTAGTCTCCAAACCCTGTATACAAAAAAACAGTTGCCAAAAAGTTTCCTACGGTCGTGGAATGAATAATTCCACGTTAACTTTAAAAATACGTGCTAAACATTTAGCAACTGCAATGCCCTTGTTCCCTCTCAAAATAAAAAGAGACACAGAAGGGGAAGGATTACAGGGTTCACCTTAAGACCAGAGTTACATTAAATCTGGCAATAAGATCCTTTTTTCCTGGAATCTGGCCTTAGTTGTTCTGAGGACCCTAATGGACTTGGAGTGCCCGATACCCGTTTCCAACTTTCAAGAGGACCAGAATGTTGTTGGATTCCTGAAATGACCGATTCATAATATCCGCATGTGAAATTGCTCTGAAATATTTGGGGAGCTTGAAGCCCTGTTTCTTGTTTTTCGCATAGCAGACACCCTGGGAA
>NW_007258644.1:2110-3177 GCF_000164805.1 Carlito syrichta
ACTCTCTAGAGGATCAGAATGTCCTGGAGTCCTAAAAAGACTGATTGTTAATACACACAAGACAAATACATACGAATCAAGAGACGAGCTCGAAGCCCTGATTCTTGTTTATCCCTTAACAAGACACTCTGAGAATTTTTAGGATTGGGGACTAGTGTATCACAGATTCCTTATTCTTCCTTATTGAGGGGCCGTGTAGTGTCCTTTATATGAGGACTCCCTTTCCTGAGATACCTGTTTGGAAACGCTGATTCTTGTTGAGCCCTTACCAAGATGTCATGTAGATATTGTGATGGAGGAACCGTGTAATACAGGTTTCTTATGCCTCTTTAGCAAGAGATCGTGGAGATTCTCTACATGAGGACTACTATTACCTATGTTGCAGCTTCTAAACCCTGATTATGTTTAGCCCACAGCAGATGGCCAATTAATATATAGGACTGGGGACTGCTATAACTCGAATTATTTTTCTTCCTTTGCAAGGGGCCGTGTATTTTCCTGTATATAAGGAATCTCATTACATAGATCCTGTTTCGAAATTGTGATTGTTTTTAGCCATTTCCAAGATGTCCTGTAGATTTTTGGGATTGAGGACTCGTGTAACTCAGATTCCTTATTCTTTCTTAGCAAAACGTCATGTACTTGCCTGTATATAAGGACTCCATTTCCCCAGAATCATGCTTAAAACACCCAGATTCGTGTTTAGCCCATAGCAAGACGACCTGAAGCTCTTTTGGGATTGAGGACCCGAGTAACGCAGACTCCTTATTCTTACCTAGCTATAGGCAGTGAAGTTTACTGTATGTGCGGACTCCAATTACCAAGATTTCAAATTCAAAAACCTGATTTGTGGTTACCTTTGAGAAAGACGGTCTGTAGATTTTGGGAATGAGGACTCATGTAACCAAGATTCCTTATACTTCTTTAGCAATATGACGTGTAGTTTCCTGTATATGACGACTCCCATTACCCAGCTTCTCGCTTCACTCTGCAGGATGCCAGACAGTTCCTGGTGACTGAGAATTCCAGTTGTTTGGATGTCAAGAGAAAGACTCCCATAATGTTTT
>NW_007258644.1:4079-5636 GCF_000164805.1 Carlito syrichta
CAGATTTAGCGTATTCACGGAGCAAGTAGCTCAGAACAAAGTAGGGACACAGAAGACCAGATTGCTGATTAAACCGTATCAAGAGGCCCTGGAGATTCCAAAAAAATGAGACCTCCTAAAACCGGATATTCTTTTCGTTCTCAGCAAGATGCTCTGATTTTCCTTGTCGATGTGGATTCCAAACTCTGTATGCAAAAAGACAGATGCCCAGAAGTTTCCTAGGGATGTGGAATCCATGATTCCTGGTTACCTTTAAAAATACATACTAAACATTTGGTAACTGCAAAAACCCTTATCCTCTCTCAAAATAACAAGATAAATGGAAGGGGAAGGATTAGAGGGTTCACCTTACGACCAGAGGCACATCCAAATATGGTAAGAAGATTCTTTTTGTCTTGGAATCTGGCCTTAGTTCCTCCGAGGAACCTAACAGACTTAAAGTGCCCGATACCCATTTCCAACTTTCAAGAGGACCACAATGTTGCTGTTGTCCTGAAATGACTCATTCGTAATATCCGCATGCTAAACTACTCGAAACTTTTGGGGAATTCGAAGCCCTGTTTCTTGTTTGTCCCATAGGAGACTCCCTGGTAATTTTTTGATTTGAGGATTCATACAACAAAGAGTCTTTCTTCTTCCTTAGTTAGAGACCGTGTAGTGTCCTGTATATTAGGACTCTCTATCCCTAGATACCTGTTTTGAAAACCTTATACTTGTTTAGCCCTTGTTAAGACGCCATGTAGATTTTTTGATAGAGGATCCATGGAAAACAAATTTCTTCTTTTTTCTTAGCAAGAGGCTATGTGGTTTCCTGTATATGAGGGTGGATATTACCCACATTCCTACCTCGAATCCCTGATTCTTCTTTAGCCTTCAGCAAGATGCCCTGTAGATTTTCCGGACTGAGGACTGATATAACCCAGATTCCTTATTTTTAGCAACAGCCGTGTAGTTGCCTGTACATGAGTACTCCCTATCACAGATACATGCGTCGAAACCTTGATGCCTGTTTAGACCTAATAAGACACCGTGTAGTTTTTGGGGATTGAGAACACATGTCACCCAGATAACTTATTCATTCTTAGGAAAAGTCCGTGCAGTTGTCTGTATATGACGATTTCATTTCCCTAGATTATGCTTCAAAAACCGAAATTTGTGTTTAGCCCTTAGCAAGACACTTCGAAGAATTTTTGGGGATTGAGGACAAATGTAATCAACATTCCTTATTCTTCCTTAGCAATAGACAGTGCAGTTTCATGTATATGAGAACTCCCATTATCCAGATTCCTATTCCCAAAACCTGATTGGTAGTTATCTCTTAGCAAGACGCTCTGTAGATTTTTGGGATGGAGGACTCGTGTAACCATGATTCCTGATTCTTCCGTAGCAGCAGGTCGTGCAGTGTTCTGAATATGAGGACTCCCATTATTGAAATTCCTGCTTCATTCTCAGCAAGATGATGAGACACTTCCTGGTGACCTAGAATTCCAGTTGCTTGAATATCAAGAGAAAGATTCCCATCAAGTTCTTGTGGAATTGGAACCCAAGATTCCTTGG
>NW_007258645.1:0-6432 GCF_000164805.1 Carlito syrichta
ATCCATCCTCTCTCTCTCTCTCTCTCTCTCTCTCTCTCTGTCTCTCTCTCTTTCTTTCTTTCTTTCTTTCGAGACTCACTCTGTGGCCCCGGGCTGGAGTCAGTGGCACGCTCATGGCCACTGCAGCCTCCACCTGCTGAGCTCGGGCAATCCTTCCACTTCAACCTTCCAAGTAGCTGGAACTACAGGCATGTGCTACCTGCCCAGTTAATTTTTTTATTTATTGTCGAGATGAGGTCTTGTCAAGTTGTCTGGGCTGATCTTGAACCCCTGGGCTCAGGCAGTTCTCCCGCTTCTGCCTCCCAAAGTGCTGGGATTACAGGCTTGAGCCACCACACCCTATGTCAGAGAGAGAGAGACAGAGAGAGAGAAAGAGAAAGGAAGAGGGAGGGAGAGAAAGAAAGAGGAAGGAAGGAAGAAGGAAAGAAAGAAATAAAGGAGGAAAGAGAAAAGAAGGAAGGAAGGAGGGAGGAAAGGAGGGAGGAAAGAAAGAAAGAAAGAAAGAGCTGGGCATAGCAGCTCCCACCTGTAATCCCAGCACTTTGCCAGGTGGAGAAGAACGGGTTGCCTGAGTCCAGGGGTTTGAGACCAGCCTGGGCAAACTGATAAGACCTTGTCTGTACAAGAAGTCAAAAAATTAGCCCAGCATGGTGGTGCATACCTGTAGTTCTAGCTACTTGGAGGCTGAAGTGGAAGAATCACCTAAGCCCAGAGGTCAAGGCTATGATGGTCATGATCGTGCCACTGCACTCCAGCCTGGGTTACAGAGTGGGATTCTGACTCAAGAAAGAGAGAGAGAGAGAAAATGAGAATGAATTAGGAATCATAATGCCCCCTTAGGTTATTGTGAGAGTTTAGTTTAAACTCCCATAGAGTTAGCACACTTGGCACACAGTAGTTGCTCATTAAACTTTCTCAAATATCAGTTACAATAATTAAAATACACACACACTTTGCATTCTGAACATTGTGATAAAATGTAAAAAGGGTGCCTCCTAAAAACATTTTTTTTTTTTTGAGTTGGAGTCTCACTCCTTCACCCAGGCTGTAGTGAAGTGGCATGCACCACGCACGCTCACGGCACTCTAGCATTGACCTTCTGGGCTCCAGCGATCCTTCCAACTCAGCCTTCCAAGTAGCTGGAACTACAGACGTGCGCTACCATGCCTGGCTATTTTTATTGTACCATAGAGATGAGATCTCGCCAAGTTGCCCGGGCTGGTCTTGAACCTGCGAGCTCAGGCAATCCACTCCCAAAGTGCTGGTATTACAGGCTGAGCCACCAAGCCCAGCCCCCAAAACTTATGAACACACTTGACATTCCAGGAAGACAGATATTTCAAGACTGTCAGGTACACGAAGTTGTGAAGGTGCCCAGAGGCTCCAGTCTAAGATGGGGAAACTGAGTCCCAGCAAGCATGACTTGCCTAAGGTGGCCCTGGCTAGTGATTAAAAACCAGGCCAGCCGGGCTCGGTGGCTCAGCCTGTGATCCCGTGCCTTTGGGAGGCTGAGATGAGTGGATTGCCTGAGCCCGCGGGTTCGAGACCCACCTGGGCAACTTGGCGAGACCTCATCTCCACAATAAATCAAAAAATCAGCAGGGCATGGTAATGCATGCCTGTAATTCCAGCTACTCGGAAGGTTGAGGCGGAAGGATCGCCGGAGCCCAGCAGGTCAATGCTGCGGTGGCCGGGAGCGGCCACTGCACTCCAGTCTGGGCAACAGAGTGAGATTCCAACTCAAAAAAAAAAAAAAAAAAAAAACCAGGTCACCTGCCCAGTCCCACCCTTTTCCACTGCCACGCCACTGCCGTCTGGTAAATGAGGAAGTCAGAGACTGAAAAGTACACCGTGGCCCACAACCCAGTGGCCACTTCCCCACCAGCCGCCCTCCCACCACCCACACAGTCACCCCTCTTCCCTTTGCCATACTACCAGGCCATTTCTGTTGCCCATTCTGTCTTGTGGTTGTCCTTGCGTATTTACTAAAGTCGGGTGCACCCGTCTGTGGTGCCGTCTGGGTGGGGGGTGCATGTGTGTGTGTCTGCTTCTCATGGTGTCATGTGGCTTTGAGTTGATGGCGTGACTTCTAACCTGAGGACCAGATTGGATGTCCGTGGGAGATGAAACTTGGACCTGAACTAGATTCAAATTGAAAACAGAACCAGTCTGCTTCCTGGCACAACTAAAAAAGGGTAAAAAATGGAAATAAAGAGAACTCAGACAGACGGGGTTTGGGCAACTGTCTGATGTAGCATTTAGGCGTGTAAGTTTTTGTGTGAGAGAAAGGAGAGATTTGAATATAGTGTCTGTGTGTGTAAGAGAGACAGAGATGGTCAAAGACAGGGGAAGATACGCAGAGACAGAGAGAGAAAAGACAGAGACAGAGAGAACACACAGAGAGAGAGAGGGGTAGAAAAAGACAGCCAAACAGAGGGAAAGACACAGAGAGACAGAGAAAGAAGAGAGAGAGTGAGAGAAAGAACACAAGAGAGAAAGAGAGAGACAGAGAGGGAGGGAGGGAGGGAAAGAGAGACAAAAAGAAGACACAGAGACAGAGACAGAAAAAAGAAACAGACAGAGAAAACACAGAGAGAGAGACAGGGGGGGAAAAGACAGCCAAACAGAGGGAAAGACAGAGAGAGAGAGAGAGAATAGAGAGAGAGAGAGAGAGACCACAAGAAGAGAGAAAGGGAGAGGGAGAGAGGGAAGGAAAGAGAGACAAAAAGAAGACACAGAGACAGAGACAGAAAAAAGAGAGACAGAGAACACACACAGAGAGAGAGACAGGGAGGAAAAAACAGAGAGACAAAGGGAAAGACACAGAGAGTCAGAGAGAAAAAAGAGAGACAGAGAACACACAGAGAGAGAAAGGGAGACAGAGAGAAACAGAGACAGAGAAAGGAGGAGGGAGAGGCAAAGAGAAGAAAGACACAGAGAGACAGAGACAGAGAGAACACACACACAGAGAGAGGTAGACACAGAGACAGAGAGAGGGAGGGAAAGACAGAGGCAGAAGAAAGACACATAGAGATGAGGAAGACGCACAGAGAGAGACAGAGATGGAAGGACAGAGAGATCACATCACAGGCTGATAGGGTGCCCTAGGGACAGAGAGGTTTCCCCAGAACACACAGCCAGGGCGGATTCTCCGAACCAGAAGGCCTTCTCCGTCAGCCTCCAGGATCAACCACAGCAGCATGGTGACTGGGGAGCCTCAGAAACCTTCTCCTCTCACGACCTTCATGCCCCCAGGGGCCCAAAGAAAAGCCCATTGGTTCCATTTATTAAGTACCTGGCTCCAAACGACTTCATAACATTTTATGTCCCAACAGCCTAGTAGCCATCGTGGAAAATAGTAATGCAAATACATTGAAAAAAACAAACAACCCCCAAAAGCAAACTTGCTGTTGTTTCATTCTTAAATAAGCGCCATAACTTGCGGATGGGATGGGCACACTGGTTGGGCTTTGGATAGCATTTTTTTTTTCCTTTTTTTTTTTTTGTTGTTGAGTTGGAGTCTCACTCCGTTGCCCAGACTGGAGGGCAGTGGCACACGCTCCCGGCCACCACAGCCTTGACCTGCTGGGCTCCAGCAATCCTTCTGCTTCAGTCTTCCAAGGAGCTGGAACTACAGGCGTATGCTACCACACCCGGCTAATTTTTTATTTATTGTAGAGAAGAGGTCTCGCCAAGTTACCCGGGTGGGTCTTAAACCTGTGGGCTCAGGCAATTCTCTCGCCTCGGCCTCTCAAAGTTCTGGGATTACAGGCTGAGCCACCGAGCCCGGCCTTTTTTTTTTTTTTTTTTTTTTTCCTCCTTTTTTGAGTTGGAGTCTCACTTTGTCACCCAGGCTGCAGTGCAGTGGCACAATCACAGCTCACCGCAGCCTCGATCTCCTGGGCTCAGAAAGCCTCAGCCTCCTGAGTAGCTGTGACTACAGACACATGGACTAATTTTTGTTTTTAATTTTACAGAGACGTTGTCTTGCTATGTGATCCAGGCTGCTAGCGAACTCCTGGGCTCAAGCAATCCTCCCGCCTCGGCCTCCCAAAGTGCTGAGATTATAGGCATGAGCCTCCACCGTTCCTGGCCTCTGCACAGCTTTTCTAAGATGGGTGAGATTGAGCCCCGACGGTGCTTATTTCCTGCTCCACATTGATTTTGTCTTTCAGTCTTTCATTGCCGTCATGCCAGAACACCCACCTTGGTCAAGGTATGACATCATGTGTCTTATGTTGAAATCAGGAACTCCCTAGAGTGGGTGGGTTGTGTGGAGTTGGGCAGACGTTTGAACAATGCTGTGTTCCCTGGGGCCCCTGAGCGCATGTGGGCTCTGGCTTTGAGGATCTCAATCTTGGCTGAACTACCCTCGTGTGACCTCGGGCTGGTTCCTATAACTTTTTGGCATTTTGGTCATCCCAAGTACAAAAGGGGTTAATAATCGAACTGACCTTGGAGGGTTTTGTGGGATTGAGTGACGTTCCTGCATGTAAAGCCTCGAGCCAAGTCGTTATGAGGACCCTGAGGTGGGCTCCGGGCTCAACCTGTGCGTGGACTGTGGATGGACCATGTGACCCTGTTTGTGGACAGTCTCCACTTCTGAAATTATCATGAGAACCCCTTTCACTCTCAAATTGCACTGGCTTGGAGGATGAATTATCTAGTCCCCCTTACTTTACATTTGTTTATGCACTCAGTTATCATACAAATTGCAGACACAGGACTTGAGCCAAGGCCGTCTGACTCCAGTGTTTTGTCTTACCCACTGGAGCACTGTTTCTTTTTCCTTTTTTTTTTTTGAGTTGGAGTCTCACTCTGTCACCCAGACTGGAGTGCAGTGGCCACTCCCGACCACCGCAGCCTTGACCTGCTGGGCTCCGGCGAACCTTCCGCCTCAGCCTTCCAAGTAGCCGGAACTACAGGTGTGCGCTACCACGCCCAGCTCATTTTTGATTTATTGTAGAGATGAGGTCTCGCCAAGTTGCCCAAGTGGCTCTCGAACCCGCGGGCTCAGGCAATCCACTCACCTCAGCCTCCCAAAGTGCTGGGATTACAGGATGAGCCACCGAGCCCGGCCTGGAGCGTTGTTTCTTAACCGAGGGAGGTTTTGCCCTCACACCCAGCTCTGGACGTTCTGTAATGTCTGGAACCATTTTTAGTTGTCACAACTAGGGGGTTGCTACTGGCATCCAGGGGGTAGAGACCCGGATATAGCTGCTGACACCCCACAGTACACGGATCACTTCCACACAAAACACTGTCTAGCCCAAGAAGGTGGCAGTGCTGAGGCTGAGAAGCCCCGTGCTCTTGAGACCTCCCACTTACTGTTGACCTCATTGTGAACTCACATCTAGTGGCGCCAGCCAGCAGTGTCACCGTTTTGCTCATACGGGCTTCACCACGACTTCTGTAACCCCTTTAAATGAACCAGCCCCTTGGGGAGGCCCGGCCTGGTGCTGGGACCCCAGATGTGCACAGCTGTGGGCTCCTCTTCACCTCGGGGGGCCGGGTCGGGGTCATCAGGGTGGCCCGACCTCGTGTGTTGCCCGGAAATGGTCTGGCGAGGGTGAGCCCTCTCTGGGAAAGCTGTGTAATATTTATGGCCCACGGGCATTGATTTCTATTATCACGCTCCTTTGCCTGTTTCGCTCTCAGATAAAACGTAGAAACAAGCAAGGACCCGCCAAGCGTAAATATGGACGGGTCAGTTCCTCAGCTAAAGGGAAGACCGGCACTGCAGACGACTCAGCACTTCTTCACTTCATATGTTCAAGCAAGTGGCCGGAGTGGGCGAAGGGCAGTTTTCTGTGTAAGGTTTTCTTATTTTTTCCTCTGGAAAAATTCTGTAAAGTTTGTGTGAGTACTGGCCCATGCTCCTTCTCCAAACCATTTGTGAGAGTCTATCTATCACTATCTATCTGTATGTATGTATCACTATCTATGTATCTGTGTATGTATGTATCTATCTGTAACTATCTGTATGTATGTATCTATATTGATCTATGTATCTATCTATGTATCTGTCTGTCTCTATGTACAATATATGTATGTACCTATCTAGGTACCTAGCTATCTGTCTACGTATCTATCTATAACAATCTATCTGTATCTATGTATCTATGGATGGATGGCTATGTGTCTATCTGTATCTATGTATCTATGCAACTGTGTATCTATCTATTTATCTTTCTTTCTTTTTTTTTTTTTTTTTTTTGAGTTGGAGTCTCACTCTGTCGCCCAGACTGGAGTGCAGCGGCCGCTCCCGGCCACCACAGCCTCGCCTGCTGGGCTCCGGTGACCTTCCAAGTAGCCGGAATTACAGGCATGCGCTACCACGCCCGGCTGATTTTTTGATTTATTGTAGAGATGAGGTCTCGCCTGCCCAGGCGGGTCTCGAACCCGCGGGCTCAGGCAATCCACTCACCTCAG
>NW_007258645.1:6635-13691 GCF_000164805.1 Carlito syrichta
CCTGTCGTTCCAGCTGCTTGGAAGGCTGAGGCAGAAGGATTGCCAGAGCCCAGCAGGTCAACGCTGGGGTGGCTGTGAGTGTGCCACTGCACTCCAGCCTGGGCAACAAAGTGAGACTCCGACTCAAAAAGAAAAAGAAAAGAAGAATCTATTATAGAGCAGAATTCAAAGGGTCCTATCCCTGTGTAAAGATTTCAAGTCTCCTCCTGCCTCTGTTTCTCCCATCTCATCAAGGAGAGACCACCCCAGACCTCCAGACCCAATTGCCCTGAATATTCACAGCCGAGCAACCACCTCAGCCAGGCCAGAGTGGGGTGAAGGGGAAGATCACCTTGCACCCTGAAAAAGGTTCCTCATGCCCCTTCTTCAAGAAGGCCTCAGAGTTCCAAGCAGACAGGGCACCGGGGCATTCCAGACTGAGGAAGCAGAGGCGGGAGAGCTCATGGCCTGCCCGGGTGTGCCCAGGTCTGTAATTGTCTCTCTTGTCCACACCACACCTATCCACCAAAAGAAACGAACCCAAGCAGAAAATGGAAAACAAAAGAGCTGAACCCAGGTGGGACAAGTAACCAGCTGTGAATTATTCACACGCGAGGGGCCCAGGGTGGGGCTGGCCTGGCACCTACTTTAAGCAGGATCTGGTGGCCAGGACACACCCAGCACATGCAATGCATCCTATAAATTAGAAAAGGTGCCTATGCTAAGCAGGTAAGTTAGGAGAAGACAGCCTTTCCTCAGCGCTGATACGGCCAAGCCTTGGCAAACAGGGTCCATCTGGACTGTGGGCTGTGGGCAGCAATGACCCCCTCCCTGGCTCCTCCTGTCGACTCTTGGTGGCTTCTGCTCAGGCCCTCAAAGCCCGCCCCACACCCTAGCAGATCAGGGGCCGTCACTGGGCGAGGGCCCCTGTGTGTCCCACTGAACCGACTTCATTTGCCTGGGAATCTCCTCAAGCTCGTTGCTGAGGGCATCTCACCTATGGAGATAAAGAAAGCAGGGGTGAGCCCTTTAGCAACTGTGAGGACTGGGATGTTTCCACACTGATGGCCAGGCCTGACCACTATGACTAAACTCTGTTCCTCCAGAGCAGAAAAAGGGAAGAAGCCATTTCTGAAGAAGGCCTCGCTACCCCAGGGAGGCCTTTGGAGTCAAAAAGTCAAGGAGATGGCCTGGCTCTGTGGCTCAGTCTGTCATCCCAGCACTTTGGGAGGCCAAGGCGAGAGAATTGCCTGAGCCTGCAGGTTCAAGACCCACCCGGGCAACTTGGTGAGATCTCGTCCCTACAAAAAGTAAAAAATTAGCTGGGTGTGGTAGCGTGCACCTGTAGTTCCAGCTACTTGGAAGGCTGATGTGGAAGGATCGCTTGAGCCCACAGGTCGAGGTTGCAGAGGCCGGGAGTGTGCCACTGCCTTCCAGTCTGGGCAATAGAGGAGACTCCAACTCAAAAAAAAAAAAGTCAAGGAGGGAACAGCCCCACTTCTGTGTAACTTTGGGGAAGGAGGAACAGTGAGGAGCAAGTGGACTGGATGAGAGAGGTGGGGGAATACTAACAATAATAGTAATAATATGGCCAGGTGCGGTGGCTCAGCCTGCAATCCCAGCACTTTGGGAGGCCGAGACAAGAGGATTGCCTGAGTCCAGGGGTTCAAGACCAGCCAGGGTAACAACTTGGTGAGACCTCATCTCTACAATGAATCACAAAAATAAGTCAGGCATGGTGATGTGCGTCTGTAGTTCTGACTACTTAGAAGGCTGAGGCACAAGGATCGCCCGAGCCCAGCAGGTCAAGGTGGCAGTGCAGTGAGCATGCCACTGCACTCCAGCCTGGGCAACAAGAGTGAGACTCCAACTAAAAAAAAGTAATAGTAGTAGTAATACTACTATTAATATTATTACAATAATGCTACAACAATAATATAGCAATATAGAACAATAATAGTAGTAATAATAATTGTGTTCATAGTAATAATAATTGTATTCATGACCCTGATGTAGCAGTCACCACATTCCAGGCATGGTTTTAAGCACTTACTTGTATTAACCCATTTAATCTTTATTAAAATCCTATGAAGAGCCGGGCTCGGTGGCTCAGCCTGTAATCCTGCGCCTTTGGGGGGCTGAGGTGAGTGGATTGCCTGAGCCCACGGGTTCAAGACCCACCTGGGCAACTTGGCGAGACCTCATCTCTACAATAAATCAAAAATTAGCCGGGTGTGGTAGCGCATGCCTGTAATTCCAGCTACTTGGAAGGCTGAGGCGGAAGGATCGCCGGAGTCCAGCAGGTCGAGGCAGCAGTGGCTGCTCCCAGCCACTGCACTCCATTCTAGGCAACAGAGTGAGACTCCAACTCAAAAAGAAAAAAAAAATCCTATGAGGAACCACTTAAGCTAGGAGTTTGAGGATACGGTGAGCTATGATCACACCACTGGAAAAAAAAACCTATAAGCCTATGCGGTAGCGTGGTGGTTACAAAATATGATTGAAAATTCTTTGATAATTCTCCCTTCAAAACACAGAGCCTAATTCTCCAGTCCTTGCCCGAGGCTGGTCTCACTGGCTTTCTGCTAACGCAGAGACTGTAGCAGAAGTCATGCTAAGTCACTACTTCAAAGACTAGGTCAGGAAAAGGATTCGACTTCTGTCTGGCTCTCTGGTATCACTTGCTCAGAGAGGAGGTGACCACCATGCTGTGAGGACATAAGCAGCCTCTTAGGGAGACCTCCTGTCCACAGTCAGTACCAACTTGCCAGCCAAGTTGAGTGAGTGAGCCTCCTTGGAGACAGAACTCTGAGCCCCAGTTGAACCTTCAGATGGCTGCAGCCCTGACCAAAACCTGACGGAACTGCATGAGAAATCTTTAGACAGAGTTGACTAGTGAAGCCACTCCCAGATACCCGACCCACAGAAACAGAGAGAGAATCAATGTTTGTCGTTGTTTGAGGCCACTAAATTTTGGAGTCATCTGCTTCACAGCAGTCGATCATAGATACAAGTTGATACTTCAATTATGTCCATTTCACAGATGTGAAAACTGAAGCCTAGGGAAGTGATGGCATTTGCATAGGTCCGGGTAAGTGTGATTTGAAATCAAGTAGTCCAGCTCCAAAGTCAAGCTCTTCATCACCCAGTGATCCTGTCAAGTCTGAGAATCATAAGACAACGGATCTCTGCTTGGGAGGTCTCAGGGACCCAGTTCCTGCAACTCGACAGCTCTCGGTCCTGCTACCTTAATCACCTGGGTTGTTCTGTCTTCCTGACTAAACTGGGATCTACAGGAGCCTTTCCAGCACATTTCTTCCAGACTTAAATTGAATTCATGAACTCCTGTTGCTTCTTATTCATAAACTCTCGTCGCCAAGAAGCCTAATCAACAGAAGACCCAATACCTGCCAACACACTTTGCCCCATGTTATAAGGGCAGTCTTTATTTTAATGAGGGGCTGGGCATGGTGGCTTACGCCTGTAATTCCGGCACTTTGAGAGGCTGAGGAGCCCAGGAGTTTGAGACCAGTCTGGGCAACATAGAGAGACCTCATCTCTACAAAAAAAAAATTCCAAAAATTAGTTGGGTGTGGTGGCACACACCTACAGTCCCAGCTACACAGGAGGCTGAAGCAGAAGGATCGCCTGAGCTCAGGAGTTCGCAGCTGTGGTAAGCAAGCCATGATCATGCCATTGCACTCCAGCTTGGGTGACAGAATGAGAGCCCCAATGAGAATTAGATTGACCCATCACAGAAGCTCAAACCCAGAAAAGAGATCTTGGTGATCAACTTGTTCCCTCCTTCCAAGGAAAGATGCAATCAAAGACCCTAAACACAAATGTTTTAACTCAGAAAGGAGAGTGATTTCATCATGGTCCGCTTCCACTTGAATGATAATTTTTCTCTGTGGGCATGGAGAGCGGTCCATTCAGCACCCAGCAACTGAGCACGTACCACATGCCGGGCCCCAGGCCCAGCCCTGAGGTGCCCAGACAGATGTGCAGGTGATGACATCTGCATGAGTCCAGAAGACTTTTCTGCAGCGCAAACATGCTTTCACCAAAATGTTGCACGTCCCAAGGAGACCATCAGCCCAGGCTTTCACATTTTACACGATTCCTCTTGCACCACTTTTTTTTTTTTTTGGCTTCTTTATCCATTAGTGTTTCTGATTACAAAATGCAAGCAATAACTCAGAAGAAATAAACATATCCATCATTCTTCCATGCAGAGCTAACCCCATGGGATTATGCTATATAGATTTTCAGTGTGTTTTCTGTGCATCTGGGGCTGTTGGTATGCACATAAGTATTTTATAAAATGGAGGTCACCGAGCACACACTATTTTGTGATATGCATTTTTAAAAATTTTACTTTAAAGATGTGAGTGGGGTACAATTCAGGGTTAGGTATACAAATGGTCATTGTGCAGGTAAAGTTTGGGCCTCATTTTGGTCCCCCACATCACCTGGTTTGAGGTCAAATACCCTGATGACGAAGTGTGCCCTCTCACCTCCCCTGGCAGTTTCCCACTACTACCAATCCCTTTTTTGATAGTATTATGGTAAATATTCAGGGTCCACTTATGAGTGAGAACACGTGGTACTCCGTTCTTTGTTTCCATGATAGATCGCTGAGTATTACAGACTCTAAGTCCATCCAAGTTATTGCAAAGTTCATAATTTTATCCTTCTTTATGGCGTAATATGCATTAAAAAAAATTTTTTTTTTTACTCGGAGTCTCACTCTACCACCCAGGCTGGAGGGCAGTGGCACAATCATGCTACAGCAGCCTTGACCCGTTGGGCTCAGGGGATCCTTCCGCCTCAGCCTGCAATTTCTTATGGCATCGGGCAATCTTCTTGCCTCCGCCTCCCAAAGTGCTGAGTTTTACCGGCATGAGCCACTGCGCCTGACCGTTTAAATTTTTGATGAAGCCATTAAAAATGAATTTGTGTGTGTGGGTGAGTGTGTGTGTATGTGTGGAGAGAGAAAAATAAATAAATAAATGAGAAACTAAAAAATTTTTCCCTGACACATTATTGTTCTGTTCTGTCCCTCAATTCTCTCGATGCACGTAACTGTCCCGTGACATATTTAGCCCCAGACTTGGCTGCACAAGGTGGCAGGACACAACATTTCCACACCATCCCTCAGCAGTGGCTCCCAGAGGCCAGTCCCTGTTTCCATGTCCACTGGTCTAAAGTGAAATGAAAAATAAATCCAACCACGTGGTTTTCCCAAGGCTGAACACATCCACTTTTTATTGCAAGATTACGTCCTGCCTGTGTTGTCGCTGTTGATAAACTTCTTTTTTTTTTGAGTTGGAGTCTCACTCTGTCACCCAGACTGGAGTGCAGTGGCCGTTCCCGGCCACCGCAGCCTTGACCTGCTGGGCTCCGGCGAACCTTCCGCCTCAGCCTTCCAAGTAGCTGGAACTACAGGCGTGCGCTACCACGCCCAGCTCATTTTTGATTTACTGTAGAGATGAGGTCTCACCAAGTTGCCCAGGCAGGTCTCGAACCCGCGGGCTCAGGCAATCCACTCACCTCAGCCTCCCAAAGGCGCGGGATTACAGGCTGAGACACCGAGCCCGGTGATAAACTTCTTTTTCTTTCAGGACAGTGTTTGTGACAGTCCTTTAAAAAAAAGAAAGGAAGGAAGGAAGAGGGTTACGTCAAAAGGCAGGCTGGGGATGGTGGCTCGTGCCTGTATCCCAGCACTTTGGAAGGCGGAAGCAAGAGAATTGCATGAGCCCAGGAGTTCGAGACCAGACTGGGCAACATGGCGAGACCTCCTCTCTACAAAAAATCAGAAGAGTAGTCTGTCATGGTGGCGGACACCACAGTCGCCAGCTGTGTGATTGTGCCACTGCACTTCAGCTTGGATGACAGAGTAAGACTCCAACTCAAAAAAAAAAAAAAAAAAATCAGGCCCTTAGTGTAGTAAGGGTTTAATAAAAGTAAGCTTGTGGGAGGGGGTTGTTTGTTTGTTTGGGTTTTTTGTTTGTTTGTTTTTCAAGCATCTGACACAAAATAGGGGCTTAGAACATTTTTTTGTAAGTTAAATAGGTGAGTGAAAAGGAGACTTTGAGGTTTAGAGCAGGGGTCCCCAACCACCAGTCTGCTGACCAGCACCTTCTGTGTCCTGTATTTCCAGCAGCTCCCACGGGTGGCATTACTGCCTGAGCTCCGCCTTCTGTCAATCAGTGGCGGCATTAGACTCTCATAGGATCGGGAACCCTGTGGCGAACTGGACGTGCGAATTATGAGAATCTGATGTCTGATGATTCCCCTGCTACCCCTGGAAAAAATTGTCTTCCACGAAACCAGTTGCTGATGCAAGAAAGTTTGGGGACCACTGGCTTAGAGCACCCTCCCCATGTCTCTTTGCCAGCTGAGGCAGGGTCTTCCTGAGGATGGGGGTGGGAGGGCACCACCAAGCTGGTACTCCCCCCATGCCCACACCCCTAAGAAGGAGAAGCGGAAATTAAAGAGCAGAGCTGGGGGGCTGTCTGCAGGGGAAATCAGTGTTGAAAGGAGTGGGATCCTTTATGCCCACACAGGTTCTGGGCCTGGGGTCCTTCCTTCGCTGGGACATCAGAGTCCTGGTGATCCGGGGTCCGGAGGAGGGGAGAGAGTGGCGGGGGAAGGGAAGTCCGATGCAGGCCCCCTCCTCCAAGGCTGGGCCCTGCTGGGGCTGGGAGACAGGCAGCCCAGACCTGGAGGGAGGCCCCGGGGTCAGATTCTTCTGTCTAGAGTCCCTGGGGCGGAGGGGCCGGAGGCTGGCAGCATGGGCCCTCGAGGTGAGGAAGGTGGGCCTGCCGTGCCCTGTGACGAGACGGTGCTGCAGCCACATCGAGAGTCGGTGGAGGCTGAGCCTCAAAGGCTTCCCTCTCAGATGGAAACTGCCAGAAGCCCTGCCAGCTGAGTCTGGTGGAAGACGGTAGGGAGGCTTCGGAAAGCTGCTCCACATTGCCCCCTGGTGGCATTTGGCTACAGAAATTTGGCTACCGATGTCCCAGAAAGCTCAGGTGTCCATATTCCCACCCGTCCATCCGCCCACCTGCCTAG
>NW_007258645.1:13711-14760 GCF_000164805.1 Carlito syrichta
TCTACCCATCTACCCATCCACCCATTCACCCACCCAAGCACCCATCCATCCACTTACCCACTCAGCCATCCATCCATCTACCCATCCACCCATCCATCCATCCACCCATCCATCCATTCACCCACCCAAGCACCCATCCATCCACTTACCCACTCAGCCATCCATCCATCTACCCATCCACCCATCCATCCATCCACCCATCCATCCATTCACCCACCCAAGCACCCATCCATCCACTTACCCACTCAGCCATCCATTCATCTACCCATCCACCCATCCATCCATCTACCCATCCATCCATCCATCCACCCACCCACCCATCTTTCCTTCTTTCTACTCAAAAACACTTGATAGACATCTTACCAGCTCTTGAGGGCACCACAGCAAGTGATATATTGCCCCTGTCCCTGCCCTAAAGGGAAATTCACAAAGCATCGATAAATATGAAACCACAAAACAAATATTCCAAATGTCGTGAGAGGTGGGCAGGGGTCATAGCTGACTTTCCTGGGGGACTCAGAGGAGCACACACGGAGGAGCTGGTTGTCCAACAGATAAGCACTGAGTGACACCCAGAAGTGACAGGGAAAGTCGGTCTCAGGGTTGGGGAAAATGCAGCCACAGACTGCGTTTCACTAGAAGGTTGGGCGTGGAGCTGGAAAAGCTGAGGAGGAAAGACTCATGCGTGGTGCCTCCCCTGTTCCAGGCTTGTGGGGCTCCCAACAGCCACGGCCTCAGGGGAGTGTGACGCAGAAACTGACTGCTCTGGGTCAGGGACAGGGACCACTCTGGGGTACTATTCATCACCTGCTCCTGTATTTTTTTTCTTTCTTTCCTTCCTTTTCCTTCTTTCCTTCTTTCTTTCCTTCTTCCCTTCCTTCCTTCTTTCTTTCTTTCCATATTTCTTTCTTTCATATCAGGGTCTTGCTCTGTCGCCCAGGTTGGAGTACAAAGACATGATCCTGGCTCACCACAATCTCGACCTCCTGGGCTCAAGCAACCCTTCTACCTCAGCCCCCCGAGTAGCTGGGACTACAGGCATGCACCAT
>NW_007258645.1:14780-17082 GCF_000164805.1 Carlito syrichta
TCCATCCACCCACCCACCCATCCACCCATCCATCCATCCATCCGCCCATCCACCCACCCATCCATCCATCCATCCATCCGTCCATTCATTCACTTACCCATCCATCCACCCACTCACCCACTCATCCCCTCATCCATTCATCCATCTACCTACCTGTTCATCTGTCAGTCCATCTATTTATCCACCCACTCACTCACCCACTCATCCATCCATCCACTCACCCATTCATCCATCTATCCATCCAGTCATCCATTCACCCACCTGCCCATCCCCCATCCAGCCCTCTATCCATCCAGTCATCCATTCACCTCCCCACTCATTCACCCACCCATCCACCCACTCACCCATCCATCCACTCATCCACTCCTACACTCATCCATTTGTCCACTCATCCATTCGCCCACCCACCCACCCCTTCACCCTTCCATCCATTCGTCCCCTCACCCATCCACCCTCCCATCCATCCACCCACCCATTCACCCATCCATTCACTTACTCATCCACCCACCCATCCATCCATTCACCCACTCACACCTCTACCCATCCATCCATGCATCCATCCATCCACCCACTCACCCATTCATCTCCTCATCCATTCATTCAATCACCTTCCCACTCATCTGTCAATCCATTCACTCACTCACCCACTGACCCATCCATCTACTCATCCACTCATCTACCTATCTATCCATCCATCCATCCATTCACCCACCCTTTCATTCACCTATCCATCCACCCCATCCATCCACCCCATCCATCCACCCATCCATCCATTCACCCACCCAAGCACCCATCCATCCACTTACCCACTCAGCCATCCATTCATCTACCCATCCACCCATCCATCCATCTACCCATCCATCCATCCATCCACCCACCCACCCATCTTTCCTTCTTTCTACTCAAAAACACTTGATAGACATCTTACCAGCTCTTGAGGGCACCACAGCAAGTGATATATTGCCCCTGTCCCTGCCCTAAAGGGAAATTCACAAAGCATCGATAAATATGAAACCACAAAACAAATATTCCAAATGTCGTGAGAGGTGGGCAGGGGTCATAGCTGACTTTCCTGGGGGACTCAGAGGAGCACACACGGAGGAGCTGGTTGTCCAACAGATAAGCACTGAGTGACACCCAGAAGTGACAGGGAAAGTCGGTCTCAGGGTTGGGGAAAATGCAGCCACAGACTGCGTTTCACTAGAAGGTTGGGCGTGGAGCTGGAAAAGCTGAGGAGGAAAGACTCATGCGTGGTGCCTCCCCTGTTCCAGGCTTGTGGGGCTCCCAACAGCCACGGCCTCAGGGGAGTGTGACGCAGAAACTGACTGCTCTGGGTCAGGGACAGGGACCACTCTGGGGTACTATTCATCACCTGCTCCTGTATTTTTTTTCTTTCTTTCCTTCCTTTTCCTTCTTTCCTTCTTTCTTTCCTTCTTCCCTTCCTTCCTTCTTTCTTTCTTTCCATATTTCTTTCTTTCATATCAGGGTCTTGCTCTGTCGCCCAGGTTGGAGTACAAAGACATGATCCTGGCTCACCACAATCTCGACCTCCTGGGCTCAAGCAACCCTTCTACCTCAGCCCCCCGAGTAGCTGGGACTACAGGCATGCACCATTACACTCGGCTAGTTTTTTGTTTTTGTTTCTGTTTTTTTCATTTTTTTGTAGAGACAATGTCTCGTTGTGCTGTCCAGGCTGGTCTTGAACTCCTGGACTCGATCAATTCTCCCACCTAAGACCTCCCAAAGTGCTGGGATTACAGGCGTGAGTCACCACATCCAGGCTGCTTCCCGGGTTTTCTAAGAGAGGAGCCCCTTGGGGGCGGTTTCTCAACTCTATCCCACAAAACATGATTTCATCTGGGACAAGACCTAAGCCTGATGCTTTAAAAAAATTCCTTCTGTCCTCGGACCCTAGGTTTGATAGCTGAGTTCATCTTTGAATCTGTGTTAACACATCTTGTGTCTGCAACAGGAAAACCACAAGGTTGTCTCCTCTGTTCCATAGGGGCACACGTCTTCCCCGGGGGGCCTGTGTGTCTCTGAATAGTGTGTCATCTCTTCATTTCAGGGCTGGAGGGAGGAAGGGACCCGGGGCCACATCCAGGTAGCAAAGCTGACCTGAACACACAGAGCCACAGGGAGAAGGAGCAACCAGCTAGAGCCTGAGCTGGTCTCCCGACTTAGACGTGCCAGGGTGCACCCACATGAGGGGACTGGGCTCCTGGCTGCCAGTGGCAGCTGATTTTATTTTGTTTTGTTTTGTTTTTGAGTTGGAGTCTCACTCTGTCACCCAGACTGGAGT
>NW_007258645.1:17102-17389 GCF_000164805.1 Carlito syrichta
ACCCGCGGGCTCAGGCAATCCACTCACCTCAGCCTCCCAAAGGCGAGGGATTACAGGCTGAGCCACCGAGCCCGGCGGCAGCTGATTTTAAAGATGAAATCAGCCTGGAAAGGGGACCCAGAGTCCCTGATCATATGTCTATTTCATGCACACACATAAAGAACAGTGTTGCTCAGTTGGGCTCGGTGGCTCAGCCTGTAATCCCGCACTTTGGGAGGCCGAGGTAGGTGGATTGCCTGAGCCCACGGGTTCGAGACCCGCCTGGGCAACTTGGTGAGCCCTCATCT
>NW_007258645.1:17409-23079 GCF_000164805.1 Carlito syrichta
GCCGGAGCCCAGCAGGTTGAGGCTGCGGTGGCTGGGAGCGGCCACTGCACTCCAGTCTGGGCGACAGAGTGAGACCCCAACTCAAAAAAAAAGAGCAGTGCTGCTGTGGGAGGGTGTCAGACTCAATGGCTGTCCTTCTGCGCCCCACTGGGTGATTAGTGTCCCCAGGGCCCCTCACAGCAAGGTATGCACCTAAACTGAACCGATCAGACAACCCAGGAACATCTTGGCTTCACAGGAGACGACGTGAGGAAATCAGGGTAGCTCAGAATCCATTTTGGGCCAGGGTTTGAGGCACAGTCATGGAGCTCCTGGGCCCCGTGCTCAGCCCCAGTGGTGCAAGCCATGCACGGTGTCTGTGCCCTGGGGAGCGACAGTGGGTGTCAGCTGGAACAGCCCCACTGTTTGGACATCGTTTGGGGTGGGGATGTCCCCAAGGCAGAGCAAATTACATAAAGCCCTTTTCTGTTTAATCCAGCCACAGTAGGTGTGTGTGTGTTTACATTTTGCCTCCTCTGTGTTCTGCTCAGCCTCAGAGCACCCCCCCCCAAGCTTATCAGACCCTGACACCCGAACCCCAGTCAGCCCTAACCGAGCATCTTCTGGGCCACTCCGCGATGTCCTCTCTTTCCCCAGCTGACGCAAGAGCAAGGCTTAAGGCCCAGCTAACTTTCTCCTAGTAGACTCTCCTCTCCCCAGACTGCGTTGCAAAATCAGCGGTTTCTGTCCTGCTTGCCGTTTCACCTCCCCTTTCTCCTCCTGTCTCGCAATTCCTGCTGTTTCTAAAGATTCTGACCAACGGTTCTGTGTCCCTGAGGGTCCCCGCATCATCGCCTGGCATTGAAGAGGAGATGAGGGTGTGTGTGTGGAATAGGGGAGGGACACAAGGTCAGAGACCCCCAGAGAGAGAGAGAGAGAGAGAGAGAGACAGAGAGAGGCACGAGCTTAGAGACTCCAGGAGGGGGAGGGAGAGAGAGAGATGTGAGGTCAGGGACACCCAGAGAGAGAGAGAGAGAGAGAGAGAGAGAGAGAGAGGGAGAGAGAGAGAGAGAGAGAGAGAGAGAGAGAGAAACAGAGAGAGCAGTGTGAGGTCAGAGACTCCCAGGCTGTAAATTCTGGAATAACAATTCCCGGATGGACTCATGGGCACAGTGCTTTCTTTTCTCATAGTGTGCATTATAGGAATCTATTTCCTACATGTTTGTGCATGGAGAGATTTTTTTTCCTTTTCTTCCTTTTTTTTTCTCCAGGGTGAGAGGGATGAAATTTCCTGAATTCGACTTTTCCTAATTGCTTAGCAGGTGACACTTACTGACCGCTCACTGTGTGGCAAGCACTGTATTGCAGCGATCGTGTAAGTGTCACAGTGATCTTGTGCAGGCGGGGAGTATCATTATTGTAATACCATCTTACAAGTGAGAAGAGGGCACTGAGGTTGCAGGGTGTATTGATCAGGAGACTTCTGGTTATGAGTAACAGGAATTTAACTCAGACTTTAAGATAACAAAAAAGAGGAAGGAGGAAGAGGAGAAGGAGAAGAGGAAAAGAAAGGAAAAAAGCAAGGTACTGACTCAGGTAACATGGAGCTCTTGCCTACTTCCTGCCAACTCAGCAGACTTTTGTCTAACACTGTTGGCTGACTCGAAGGGCTGACTGGCATTGGTGAGGCTGGGGCCACATGTCCACTGGGATCTGCAGTGAACAGAGGAAGGGCAGGTTCCATCGGGAACAGAGTGTTGAGATCAAAAGATGAGACAGAGATTCTGGGGAGGCTGAACAGGGGGTCCCCAGCATTAGATTAAGTGGCATAGAAAGTGAGCTCTCTAAATGCACAAGTGTGACTTTGGGGTCTGCTGTGACTTCATCTGAGGTCTGTGAATGGCCCAGGAAACTTGGTGCTCATCCTAATTTTATCACCAATTAGCTTGGTTGACCTTACAGACCCAGCCAATTAGAGCCTCGCTTTTCCTACTTGCAAAATAGAAATGATAATACCTGTCCAGTCTCCCTCACTGAGTTGCTGTGGAAATCAAATTAGACCTTGAATTTGTTTTATTTTATTTTTGAGTCAAAGTCTCACCCTGTCGCCTAGGATGGAGTGCAGTGGCTTGATCCCAGCCCACTGCAGCCTCAATCTTTTGGGCTCAGCAATCCTTCTGCCTCAGTCTCCCAAGAAGCTGGGATTACAGGTGCTCGTCACCACACTCAGCGAATATCTTTATTTTTTGTAGAGATGGGGTCTCGCTATGTTGCCCAGGCTGGTCTCGAACTCCTGGGCTCAAGCCATCCTCCTGCCTTGGCCTCCCAAAATTACAGGCATGAACCACGGTAGCCAGCCTAGACCTTGAATTTAAAAAGCACTTTGAAGAGTCAGATATAAGATACTATATTATTCTTATGTAGATCTGTTTGTTTGCTGAAATCAACTTAAAACCCTCTGTATTTTCCTCAACCCCTTCCTTACTTTTCTTCCAAAAACTCATTATAAAAGCAATACATCCTATAAGCAACTTGAAAATATAGAGAAGAAAAAAAGAAAGATGAACTAAAAAGAAAAATTACTCATAATCTCACCATCCTGAAATAAATATTATTAGAATTTTGGTGTTCTTTCTTTATGGTCTCTTCTGCCTGAACGCTCATGCATAGAGTTTTTTGTTTTGTTTGTTTTATTTAACAAAAATGGAATAATATTACTATGCTCTTTCAAAACCTGCTTTTCCCCCATAGATCATGCTATGATCATTTTATATCACTAACTATTTTCCACAATATCAATTTAACGGCAGAATATAGTTTTCCACTGTTTAACAAACCCCGTCTTGTTAGCTATTCAATTATTTATGGGGGTTTTTGGAGGGTTTCTTGTTTTTGTTTTTGTTTTTTTGAGTTGGAGTCTCACTCTGTCACCCAGGCTGGAATGCAGTGGGCACGCTCACGGCCGCCACAGCCTCGAGCTTAAGCAATCCTTCCACCTCAGCCTTCCAAGTAGCTGGAACTACAGGTTATCTATCACGCCAGGCCTTTTTTTTTTTTTTTAATTGTTGAGACAAAGTCTCACCAAGTTGCCCAGGCTGGTCTTGAACCCCCGGGTTCAGGCAATCCTCTCACCTCGGCCTCCCAAAGTGCTGGGATTACAGGCTGAGCCACCGCGTCCAGCCCAATTTAATTGTTTCTAATTTTTCCCTAACAGCAAACATCCCATAGAGCACATAACAGTTATTTTTGTACATGAATATATACAACTCTTTTCCCGCTAGAGCATTTTCTAGAGATGGAGTTTATGGGTCAAAGGTTTTTGCAAAACCCTAAGATATCTGTGGCACATCTGGGAAGTTTACACCAAATCACACCCTTGTGAGCAGAGAGTGTGTGTCTGTCCCTCATCACCTGTGATCGTAAGTATGATCACGTTGTAAAACTCTTACAACTGTGACACCCTTTTATTTTTTTTATTTTTTGAGTTGGAGTCTCACTGTCACCCAGACTGGAGTACAGTGGCCGCTCCTAGCCACCACAGCCTCGACCTGCTGGGCTCTGGCGATCCTTCCGCCTCAGTCTTCCAAGTAGCTGGAATTACAGGCACGCACTACCACACCCGGCTCATTTTTTGATTTACTGTAGAGATGAGGTCTCGCCAAGTTGCCTGGGCGGGTCTCGAACCCGCGGGCTCAGGCAATCCACTCACCTCAGCCTCCCAAAGGCTCAGATTACAGGCTGAGCCACCGAGCCCGGTTTATTTTTCTAACCTGTAGATCTTCGGTTGTTTCCCCTTGATGACTTGGTGCGGGCGGACACTATCTCTGTCCTGTGTCATTAAAAATACCAGAGTTCTGAGCCTGGGCAGCTTGGAAAATTCGATAGTTTGCAGGGCTAGGAGTCAGAAGACCAAAGTTCACATCCCACACCCACATCCAGAAGCTGCGTGACTTTTGGGAAATGACTCCATTTCACGGAGCTAAACTGTCCACAACGATAAAAGAGCGATCTCTTACTGACCCTGGCCTGTCTACTTCACAAGCCTGAGGTCTCATGAGAAGCAGTTGAGAAAGTTCTTTCTGAGAGGCCTGGGGTCCTGGGCACACGTGTGAAGGCTTTGCATTTCACTCACTCAGCTTTGCCCCTTGTGGGAGCCAGTCTCCAAGACGGCTGCCAAGGAAGAAGATTCCTGGTGTTCAGCGCCTCGTGTGTGGCCCTTTTCCCTTGAATCTAGGCCGGTCCTGTGTCCCATGTTTAAAGAACAGAATGCACTGCAAGTGGCACTGTGTGACTTCCAAAGCCAGGAGGAAACCCCATGAGAGACTCCGGGGGGACCAGCCCGCTGAGTCCATACGTTCATGGGACCATGAGAGGTAGTAATACACTTTTTTTTAAACCACTGAGTTTTGGGGTATGATGTTACAGAGAGCTGCCCATTACACTTGCTTCCAGTACAGAAAGTCTGAAGGTTAAAGGTTAAAAATTTAGCCGATAGCCGGGCTCGGTGGCTCAGCCTGTAATCCCGCGCCTTTGGGAGGCTGAGGTGAGTGGATTGCCTGAGCCCACGGGTTCGAGACCCACCTGGGCAAATTGGCGAGACCTCATCTCTACAATAAATCAAAAATCAGCCGGGCGTGGTAGCGTGCACCTGTAGTTCCAGCTACTTGGAAGGCTGAGGTAGAAGGATCGACGGAGCCCAGCAGGTCGAGGCTGCGGTGGCCGGGAGTGGCCACTGCACTCCAGTCTGGGCAACAGAGTGAGACTCCAACTCAAAAAAATAAAAATTAAAATTAAAAATAAAAATAAAAAAATAAAAAAATTTAGCCGAATGCAGTGGCTCACGTCTGTCATCCCAGCACTTTGGGAGGCAGAGGCGAGAGAATTGCCTGAGCCCAGGGGTTCGCGATCAGCCTGAGCAACATGGTGAGACCTCATCTCTACAATAAATCAAAAAATCAGCCGGGTGTGGTGAGACATGACTGTGGTTCCGCTACTTGGAAGACTGAGGTGGAAGGATCACCTGAGTCCAGCAGGTCGAGGCTGCAGTGACTGTGAATGTACCACTGCACTCCAGCCTGGGTGACAGAGTGAGACTCCAACTCAAAAAAAAAAGAAAGAAAAGAAAAGAATGCCTTTGGAACCAGAAAGCCTGGTTCTCAACCTTTTCTACCATCTGCTTAGCAGCTATAGGATCTTGGGTGAATTATTAAATTCTCTGAACCTTACTATACCAATCAGGAAAATGGGTTTGAAAATAGTACCCACCTTGTGGCACTGTCGAGAGAATCAAGTTAGACACTGCATATGAGGGTCTTAGCACGATATCTGGCACCCAGTTGGTCTTCAATACATTTCAACCATAACAGTGGCAAAGATCCCTGGTGATCAGGCCTCTCACTTATTTGGCTGCCTTTTTTTTTTTTTTTTTGAGTTGGAGTCTCACTCTGTCACCCAAACTGAAGTGCAGTGGCCGCTCCCGGCCACCGCAGCCTCAACCTGCAGGGCTCCGGTGATCCTTCCGCCTCAGCCTTCCAAGTAGCTGGAACTACAGGCGCGCGCTACCACGCCCGGCTAATTTTTGACTTATTGTAGAGATGAGGTCTCGCCAAGTTGCCCAGGCGGGTTTCAAACCCGTGGGCTCAGGCAATCCACTCACCTCAGCCTCCCAAAGGCGCGGGATTACAGTCTGAA
>NW_007258645.1:23099-29371 GCF_000164805.1 Carlito syrichta
TTTGAGTTGGAGTCTCACTCTGTCGCCCAGGCTGGAGTGCAGTGGTATGCTCCCGGCCACTGCAGTCTCGACTTGCTGGGCTCAGGCAATCCTTCTACCTCAGCCTTCCAAGTAGCTGAAACTACAGGTGTGTGCCACCACGCCCAGCTAATTTTTGACTTATTGTAGAGAGGAGGTCTCACCAAGTTACCCAGGCGGGTCTTGAACCCGCGAGCTCAAGCAATCCACTTACCTCAAGCTCCCAAAACACTGGGATTACAAGCTGAGCCACCAAGCCCAGCTTCAGCTGCCTTAATTAAATATCTTACCCGGTGTGGTGGCTCATACCCGTCATCCCAGCACTTTGAGAGGCCAAGGTGAGAGGATTCCTGAGCCTAGGAGTTCAAGACCAGTCTAGGCATCATGGCGAGACCTCGTCTCTACAATAAATAAAAAAATTAGCCAGGCATGGTGGCACCTTCCTGTAGTCCCAGCTATGGGGAAGGCTGAGGCAGAAGGATCACCAGAGCCCAGGAGGTCCAGGCTGTGCTGAGCTGTAATCTTGCCTCTGCAGTCCAGCCTGGGCAACAGAGTGAGATCCCAACTCAAAAAAAAAAAAAAAACCCCAATTCTTACAGAGCCTGTATCAAATTACTCTACACGTATTACCCACACACCATGGACTCACGTGTTCAATCTTGGAGACGTTGTGTTGGTTGGAGCCTCAAAGCTGGACATTTCAGGTATTTTCGGGGGGTTTCCAAGAGTTAGTTTCCTTAGAGAAGTGTTTTACCCAGGTTGATGTCATTGATCAAATATTGACATTATTTACGGCCACATTCTTGAGGTCTGCGCTGCTGTCTCTTGCACCCATGTTTGCTTAAAAGTTGAGTCATGCTTCTTGCTTCTTGATGATTCTACCGGAAATTCGAAAAATAAAAGCCAGGCATTTCTTAGACACAAACAGTTGAAATCGTTGTTTCTAAAAGGTGCTCATTCGCTTATTCTAAAAATGTCTATGGAGTCCCTGCTGTGGGTCAGAGCTAGTCTAGGCATGAGCCATGGGAAAGGAGGACAGCCTCTGACCTCGAGACACCCACCCGCAGTTGCTTGGGGCTTTGAGGGGGGGTGACAGACAAGAGAAAGGTGACCCGGATCCTGAGAGAGAAGGGCTGGAGGAGACCGGTTCTCTTTTTTGGTTCTTAGCTGAGCACTCTCCTGAAAACAAAAGTCAGATTAAAATAAAAACAAGCAGGCCTGGCATGGTGGCTCATGCCTGTAAACTCAGCACTTTGGGAGGCCGGGGTGGGAGGATTGCTTGAGCCCATGAGTTTTTCAGACCAGCCTGGGCAACAGGCTTCCTCTGTCTTTACCAAAAATACAAAAATTAGCCAGGTGTGAGGGCTCAGGCCTGTAGTCCCAGATACTTGGGAGGCTGAGGCAGGAGAATCACCTGAGCCCAGAAAGTTGAGGCTGTGGTGAGCCAAGACTATGCCACTGCACTCCAGCCTGGGCAACAGAGCGAGACTCTAATGCAAAAAAAAAAAAAAAAAAAAAAAGGAAAAACAAGCAGAAGTCGATGAACTTGTGCTGTATCCATCACACAGGAGAGACGTCAGCCCTGAAGTATTTCTCTCTCAAGGCAATGGCTTAGGGGCCTTGCTCAAACAGGATTTTCCAGAGTCATAAATCCTATGTAATGACAGAGGAAAGAGCACTTCCTTTTTTTTTTTTTGGTAGAGACAGGGTCTCACTGTGTTGCCCAGGCCGGTCTTGAACTCCTAGGCTCAAGCAATCCTCCTGCCTTGGCCTCCCAAAGTGCCGGGATTCCAGGCATAAGCCACTGCGACAGGCCTAGCTTTTTTTTTTTTCTTTCTTAATTCTCTTCTGTGGTCTTTCCCTCCCTCTTTCCTCCACCTTCTCAAAAATCCTGTGAAAATGCACAACTCACAACTTGCAGGGTTCTGCATAATTTGTAAATCAAACAGCAAAGTAGCCCTTTTGCTGTGAGTTGTTTCTTCTTCATTACAACCCTCAGGCAGTTTGTTATCTTCTCTGATAGGTCAGCATTCCTAAGGGTTTCCTTCCTTGTGTCAGAGGCTGCGGGACCTTTCCCAGGCAGCCACATCCTTTGTCATCAGCAAGCGGCCAAGGTGACACAGGCCACGCTCTTCTTCAAGCTCTGCTGAATGACTCACTTGCAGCTTAAGTCCAGGAACAAACACTATTAACGCTCAAATAGCATCTGTTTCCTTAAACCTGGTTCAGTCATCGCCTCGTCTGGAAAGCCTGTCTTCTTTCCACCTTGGGGTTTCTTTCTTTCTTTTTTTTTTTTTTTTGAGTTGGAGTCTCACTCTGTCGCCCAGACTGGAATGCAGCGGCCACTCCCGGTCACCGCAGCCTCGACCTGCTGGGGTCCGGCAATCCTTCCGCCTCAGCCTTCCGAGTAGCCGGAATTACAGGTGTGCACTACCATGCCCGGCTGATTTTTTGATTTATTGTAGAGATGAGGTCTCGCTGCCCAGGCGGGTCTCGAACCCGCGGGCTCAGGCAATCCACTCACCTCAGCCTCCCAAAGGCGTGGGATGACAGGCTGAGCCACCGAGCCCGGCTTGGGGTTTCTTTTTTTGGAGGAAGGGTCAGGGTTTCACTGGGTTGCCCAGGCTGGAGTGCAGTGGCGAGATCACAGCTCACCATAGCCTCTAACTCCTGGGCTCAAGTGGTCCTCCAACATCAGCCTCCCCAGTAACTGGGACTACAGGTGCGTGCCACAATGCCCAGTTAATTTTTTAAAATTTTTTGTACAGTTTGGGTCTGGCTATGTTGCCTAGGCTGGTCTCAAACTCCTGGACTCAAGCAATCCTTCTGTCTCGGCCTCCCAAAGTGCTGGGATTACAGGTGTGAGGTACCATGCCTGGCCATCTTCTAACGGGTATGTACCTCATTGTGTGGTTGCTGGTCTGCACTGATGTTCACCTGAACTTGGCCCTGCTTTACCTACCTCTCCACCTCTAGTGCCCTGCATGATACCTTGCCCATTGCAGTTGAGCTTAATATCTGTGGAATCAGCCGGGCTCGGTGGCTCAGTCTGTAATCCTGTGCTTTTGGGAGACTGAGGTGAGTGGATTGCCTGAGCTCCCGGGTTCAAGACCCGCCTGAGTAGGCGAGACCTCATCTCTACAATAAATCAAAAAATTAGCCAGGCATAGTAGCGCGCACCCGTGATTCCGGCTACTCGGAAGGCTGAGGCAGAAGGATCGCCGGAGCCCAGCAGGTCGAGGCTGCGGTGGCCGGGAGCGGCCACTGCACTCCAGTCTGGGCGACAGAGTGAGACTCCAACTCTTAAAAAAAAAAAATCTGTGGAATCGAGTGATGAAATCAGTGTGCTTGGTACATTCCCTGAAACGAGTGAGTTTATCTCAGAAAACTTACTTGTAATACCTGTTAAAACGTTTTGGGCCGATATGGTGGCTCACGCCTGTCATCCCAGCACTTTGGGAGACGGAGGCAAGAGCATCAGCCCAGCCCAGGAGTTCGAGACCAGCCTGGGCAACACAGTGAGACCTCGTCTCTATGGAAAAATTTTAAAAATAGCCAGTATGGTGGCACGCCTGTAGTCCCAGCTACTTGGGAGGCTGAGGCGGAAGGATCACCTGAGCCCAGCAGGTCGAGGCTGCGGGGAGCTATGACCATGCCACTGCACTCCAGCCTGGGCGACACACAAAAAAACAAAACATAAATAACCTGTTAGGGTGGGAGGTGCTGGTCCTGAAGTCAAATCAATACAGGGAGCCCGGCGAGCAAGAAGGTGAAGACCATGCCCAGGTGCTAACCCCTGCTCCCGGGGACATGCCAGGCCTTCCTGCCCTGGCTGTGGACTTGGGTGAACCACACGAACTTGGTTCTCCAAGTGTTCCTGTCCCAGTGCTCAGTCTTCTCGGCTTCTCTCTGTCATTTCTCCAGATTCCATCTGTGCACCCCAGCTTGACCACGACCTTTCACTCTTTTTTGGGTGTTACCACTAGACTGGCAGACAGGAGACTCCCCATGGGGGTCTTGCTAATATTTCCCACTCAACCACCCAAAGTCAGAAATCATCAGATTCAAAGCAGACAGCACAGCGCAGAAGACCAAGAAGAAACCAGAGAACCAGCCCTGGGAAGACAGAGACTAGGGATTCCGGAAACGGCAATTTTGCTGGAATTGTGGCACACAAACCAAGATGGCAAGGACTCCAGCAATACTGCCTTTGGGTGCTTGGGCTTCCCTCCCTCTCCGGCAAATTCGCCGTGTGACCTTGGAAAAGTCACTACCCTCTCTGGGACTCCATTTCATCAGTAAGTCAGGATTAAATTAGATCAGCAGTGTTCTGTCTTCAGTAATGCACCAGGATGCTTTGGAGAGCTTGTTCAAAATGCACAGGCCAGGCTGGGCACAATGGCTTCACCTGTAATCCCAGTACTTTAGGAGGCCAAGGTGGGAGAACTGCCTGATCCCAGGAGTTCAAGACCAGCCTAGGCAACATAGCGAGACTTCGTCTCTATAAGAAAAAAGAAAAAAAAAATCAAAAATTAGCTGGGTATGGTGACACACACTTGTAGCTCCAGCTACATTTATAGACTGAGGCAGGATGATTACCTGAGCCCAGGAGTTCAAGACCAGTCTAGGCAACATAGCGAGACCTCGTCTCTACAAAAAAACAAGAAAGGAAATTTCAAAAATTAGCTGAGCCTGGTGACACACACTTATAGCTCCAGCTACATTTATAGACTGAGACAGGAAGATCACCCGAGCCCGGGAGGTCGAGGCTGTGATGAGCTGAGATGGTGCCGCTGCATTCCAGGCTGGGTGCTGAGTGAAACCCCGACTCAAAAAAACAAAAAAAGCATACACCCCCAGATATTCTGATTTAGGAGACCTAGGGGAAGCCAAGGAGTCAACATGCTCAACAAGGGCCAAAGGCCTGGAGTGGGTGGCCTCCAGGCTCCTCCCAGCCCTGACATTCCCAGTTGCCCGGCTGGACACTGGCCAGTTAGCTCTCAGACCAAGTGTGGCCACGGGGAAGCCAGATGGCAGGTGGAGGGAAGGCCAGGAAGAGCCACATCCGCAGTGTCACTCAGACAACACCCGCTCTTGGAACTGGATGGGAGAGCTCAGGCCTCAGATGGCAGGTGGCGACGGGAACCCTCACTGGCTGTCTTCCTGTCGCAGACTGAGCCAGCCATGTCTTTCTCTGCCCCGTTCAGAGGCTCCAGACAAAACTCACAAACTGAAATGTGTTTTGGCCCACAGGGCACATGCGTGCGTGTGGGTGTGTTTGTTTTTGAGCTGGCATCTCACTCTGTCACCCAGGCTGGAGAACAGTGGCATGATCGCAGCCTCAACCACAGGCTGAGCCACCGAGCCCAGCTGTCAGCTGCATTTTTAAATCGTGAGTGGTCCAGGATGGTTTCTTACACCTGCCAAGCTCAGTCCCACATCTGGGCACACCTCCCAGAAGCACTGCGCAGTCCTGCTTGGGGACTGCCCTGGAGAGCGGCTCTATTTTCCTTTCTTGGACTTCTTTTCCCATTGCTTTTTATAAATTCTTATAAAAATGATTTATATCTTTGAAGAGTCAGGTCTTTGACCTTTATTAGAATACAGCAGAGTTTGAATAAATAGACTCCTGGACTGAGCGTGGTGGCTTATGCCTGTAATCCCAACACTTTGGGAGGCAGAAGCAGTTGGACTGCTTGAGCACAGGAGTTCACGACCAGCCTGGGCAACTTAGGGAGACTCTGTTTCTAGAAAAAAAATTTTTAATTGGCTGTAGTGGTAATGTGTGCCTATAGTCCCAGCTACTTGGGAGGCTGAAATGGAAGGATTGCCTGAGCCCAGGAGGTAGAGGCTGCAGTGAGCTGTGATCGTGCCACTGCACTCTAGCCTGGGCAACAGAGTAAGACTCCAACTCAAAAAAAAAAAAAAGATAAATAACCTCCTCTTCCCCTACATATATACATATATACACACAGCACTTCCTACTGTGTATGTTATACTTGTTTATTTACATGCTGGTGGCATCTACTAGGCCGTGAAGGCGGGGCTGCATTTTATCATCACTATATCCTAATACCTAGCCCAGAGCTCTGCATTTAATAAATGTTTGGAGAATGAAGGAAATATGGTAGAGAAGTGGCATCATGGGAATCCAGGGAACAGGTAGAGGGATTGGTCAAGGCAGCCCTCCTTCTCAGACCAGAGGGATAGGGATAGTGTGTGTGTGTGTGTGTGTGTGTGTGTGTGTGTGTGTG
>NW_007258646.1:0-919 GCF_000164805.1 Carlito syrichta
TTATTAAGAGGCCATTTAAGTGATCCATATAGATGGAAAAGAGAAGAATGAATATGGATAGCCTCTGAGATGTCATTAATTTTCTCTTCTATTTACATTGCTGTCTTAACCAATACTCCTTTTTTTGTGTGTGCCTAACTCAAAATAACTTAGACTAAAATGGTAGACATTATTCTAATGGTAGGAGGCATGGTAGCTGGCTTCCAGCAGAGCTGGAACCATGACTTAGAAAGAGCCCAAGAAACAGATCCAGTATTCTAAATAAATCTCTCCCCAGATCCTCTGATCTTATTTCTTCATTTCTCTTTTCACATCATTTTACCTTTTCTTCCAACAGACCAGATACATCTGTTTTTCGAAGCTCCTAGTTAAATATGGACTCACCAAAGATCCCAAACTAAAATATTCTAAGTTAAAATGATCTGTAAGGACAGACCAATCTCAATTCTCAAAGTTTAGAGAGGAAGTGTGGTTGGCTCAGTTTGGGTCAGTTTTTCCCCTTTAAATTACTCAGCTTAGGTGTGGAACATGATTGCATAATACAAACATGGTGAGCCAGACCCACCATAGTGGGGTCAGTTATCAGATAAGGACATTATTATAGGCAGGAAACATATACTCATCATCATCATCATCTACCACAATTATCTAATTCAATCCTGGTTTTAGGGAAGCTTCCAGAAAGATTAAACTGAGTAACATTAAGAACACTTTTTCTCTTAGACCAAATATTAATTTACTGTCATCAACTATAAATCCCATTATTCTTATGAACCTTAGAGTCTAAAAAGATAAATTAGTCTCTGGCTGTTTACCAAAACTTTGTCTTGAATCATTCCTTCAAGACAGGTAAACACAGCCTTAGTACAAGTCTTTGGCCTATGCTAATCTCTCCTTACATTCATTATCAATTTTCACA
>NW_007258646.1:2316-2655 GCF_000164805.1 Carlito syrichta
ATGGGGTCTTACCCTTTCCATCTTTTCCTTCCTCTGTGTTGGTTCCATTTTGTTTATTTCTTGCAAGGATTCATATCATATGATTAAAGACAAGAAATACCAGTGGACATGGACTTCTGCAAAAACACACAGGGAGCTCTACCATCAGGGATCTTCTCTGGACATGGGTTCAGCCCTCTAGGTCTTGAGAACCATACCTTTCTCCCCCTAATATTTTTGTTTCTGAGTGGCATGAGGAATGGCCCATTTTTTATGACCCAAATTCCTTCTCAGTAAACTGGTATAGATATATAAGGGACCTAGTGGGAGGGTCAAAAAATAGGGTCACCCTATTTTATA
>NW_007258647.1:0-1246 GCF_000164805.1 Carlito syrichta
CGGAAATCCGGTTCTAGGAGTTTCGTTTTCCGGAATCTATAGGGCATCTTGAAAAGGTTTAATCAGCGATCTGGGCTTCTGGGTTCCTACATTTTCAGAGCTACTTGCTCCGTGGATATGCAAAATCTCTCATTACACATCCTCAGGATCCTTCTGGTCCTCCCTTTAGTTGTAATCAAGGATTTGTCGCTAGAAATCCTTTTGTTTCCAGGGACCATCTGCGACCATAATCATATTCCCCCGAATCAAAAGGTATATTGGTAAAAAATTCCTCGATTCAGGTGATCTCAAAGTACAGAAAATTCTTGTGTGTGGGCATGTAGGAATTGGGGTTTGCGTTAGGAATATTCCACATTTTGGGGAGGTCTTGTGAAAAGGAACCAGAAATCTTGGATTACTGTTCCCAAAGAACATTAAGGACGTCTTTCTCTTGATATCCAAAAAACTGGAATTTTTTGTTCCACGAACTGTCTTGGCATCCTGCAGAGTGTATCAGGAAGCAGGGTAATGGAGGTCGTCATATACAGGAAACTACATGTCATATTCGTTAGGAAGTATAAGGAATCTTCCTTATATGAGTCCTCAATCCCAAAACTACAGGCCGTTTTCCTAAGAGGTAACCACTAATCAGGTTTTTGACGTAGGAATCTGGGTAATGGGAATCTTCACATACAGGAAACTTCATTGCCTATTGCTAAGTAAGAATAAGGAATCTGCATTACTCGTGTCCTCAATCCTAAAAAAACTTCAGGTAGTCTTGCTATGGTCTAAACACGAATCATGGTGTTTTCTAGCATGGATTTGGGAAATGGAGACCTTATTTAGAGGCAACTACATGAACTTTTGCTAAGAAAGAATAAAGAACCTGGATTACATGAGTCCTCAATCCCAAAAATCTGCAGAGCTTCTTGGAAAGTGTTAAAAAGTAATCAGAGTTTCGAAGCAGGATTTATCTAATGAGCATCCTCTTATACAGAAAAATACACAGCCCCTTGCCAAGGAAGAAAAAGAATCAGGGTTATAGCATACCTCATTCAGGAAAATCAACAGGCCATCTGCTGTGGGCTAAATAATAATCAGGGTTTAAAAGCTGGAACAAAGGTAACAACAGTTCCCATATACAGAATCTACACGATCTCTACCTAATTAGAAATATGAAACCTGTTCTACACGGTTCCTCCATCAGATTATCTACATGACATCTTGCTAATGGCAAAACAAGAATCTGGGTTTCCAAACAGGAAAA
>NW_007258647.1:1843-4075 GCF_000164805.1 Carlito syrichta
CGAATTTCAGTAATGGGAGTCCTCATATACAGAAAACTACATGACCTGTTGCTACGGAAGAATAAGGAATCTTGCTTACACGAGTCCTCCATCACAAAAACCTACAGAGCTTCTTGCTAAGAGATAAGCACCATTCAGGTTTTGGGAGTACGCATCTGGATAATGGGCGTCTTCATATACAGGAAACTGCACTGTCTATTGCTAAAGGAGTATAACGAGTCTGGTTTACACGTGTCCTCCATCACAATAAAAACTTCAGGGTGTCTTGCTAAGAGCAAACCACGAATTTGGGTTTTTGAAGCATAAACTAGGGAAATGAAATCCTCATATACAGGCATCTGCACTTACTTTTCCTAAGAAAGAATAAGGAATGTGGGTGACATTTTCTCATCCCCAAAAAATTACACGGCATGTTCCTAAGATCTATGCAAGAATCAAACTTTTGAAGCCAGTATCTGTGAACAGGAGTACTCATATACAGGCAACTGCATGACTGTTACTAAAAATAAGGAATCTGGATTATATGAGTCCTCAGTCCTGAAAATCTACAGGGAATCTTGCTGATGGCTAAAGAATAATCAGGGATTCAGGCGTTAATGTGTGTAATAGCAATTCACATATACAGTAAATTACATGGCCTCTTGCTAATAAATATAAGAAATCTGTTTTCCACCGTTCCTCCATCAAAAAATCTACATAGCGTCTTACTAAGGGCTAAACAAGAATCAGGGTTTCGAAAAAGGAATCTAGGGCAAGTGTCCTCACATACAGGACAGTACATGGCCTCCAACTATGTACGAATAAAGAATCATTGTTGTACGCGTCCTCAATCAAAAAAATTCCCAGGTTGTCTGCTATGGGACAAACAAGAAACAGATCTTCGAGCTCCCCAAATATTTCAGAGCAATTTAACATTCGTATATTATGAGTCGGTCATTTGAGGTGTCCAGCAACATACTGGTCCTCTTAAAAGTTGTAAATTGTATAGGGCACTCCAAGGCCGTTAGGTTTCTCAGAATAACTAAGTCCAGATTTCAGGACTAAAAGAATCTTCTTGCCATATTTGGATGTAACTCTTGTCTTAAGGTGAACCCTGTAATACTTCCCTGTCCCTGTCTTTTTTGTATTTTGAGACGGGACATGGGTTTTGCACTTGCCAAATGTTTATTACATACTTTTGATGTTAACCAGGACCCATGGAATGCACGAACCTAGGAAACGTCTGGGCATTTGTCTTTTGATATACTGAATTTGCAATCCAAATCGATAGGAAAAATCAGGGCATCTTGCTGAGAATAAAAAGAAATCCGGTTCTAGGCATTCTCATTTTCCGGAATCTACAGGACCTATTGATAAGGTTTAATCAGCAATCCAGGCTTCTGGGTCCCTACAGTTTCAGAGCTACTTCCTCCGTGGATATGCTAAATCTGTCATTACAGATACTAAGGATCTTTCTGGTCCTCTTGTTAGTTCTAATCAAGGATTTGGCCCTGGAAATCGTTTTGTTTCCTGCGACCATCTACGACCATAATCATATTCCCCAGAATCTAAAGGTGTATTGGTACAAAATTCCTCGATTCATGAGACCTCAAAGTACAGAAAATTCTTGTGGGTGGACAGGTATGAATTGGGGTTTTGGGTTTGGAATATTCCACATTTTGGGAGGTCTTGTGAAGGGGAACCAGGAATATTGGATTCCAGTTCCCAAAGAAAAATATGGACGTCTTTCTCTTGATATCGAGAAAACTGGAATTCTCGGTCACCAGGAACTGTCTCAGCATTCTTTAGAGTGAAACAGGAAGCTGGGTAATGGAGGTCATCATATGCAGGAAACTACACGTCATATTGCTAAGGAACTATAAGGAATCTTCCTTATATGAGTCCTCAATCCCAAAAACTGCAGGTCGTCTTCCTAAGTCGTAACCTCGAATCAGGTTTCGGAGTAGGAATCTGGATAATGGGAGTCCTCACATAAAGATAACTTCACTGCCTATTGCTAAGTAAAAATAAGGAATCTGCGTTACTCAGGTCCTCAATTCCAAAAAAGTTTAAGGTCATCTTGCTATGGGCTAAACACGAATCATGGTGTTTTCGGGCATGAATCAAGGAAATGGAGTCCTTATTTACAGGCAACTAAATGACCTTTTGCTAAGAAAGAATAAGGAATCTGGGTTACATGAGTCCTCAATCTCAAAAATCTACAGAGCACCTGGAAAGTTCGAAATAGAATCA
>NW_007258648.1:0-20635 GCF_000164805.1 Carlito syrichta
AAACCGCGGGCTTAGGCAATCCACTCACCTCAGCCTCCCAAGGTGCGGGGATTACAGGCTGAGCCACCGAGCCCGGCTCATTTTTACATTTTTTACTTTCCTAGGTGAGTCTCATTTTCGGAAATACAGCTTGTTTGTTGTTGTTTGTTTGTTTGTTTGTTTGTCTTGAGTTGGAGTCTCACTCAGTCGCCCAGACTGGGGTGCAGTGGCCGCTTCCGGCCACCGCAGCCTCGCCTGTTGGGCTCCGGCGATCCTTCCGCCTCAGCCTTCCGAGTAGCCGGAATTACAGGCATGCGCTACCACGCCCGGCTGATTTTTTGATTTATTGTAGAGATGAGGTCTCGCTGCCCAGGTGAGTCTCTAACCCGCGGGCTCAGGCAATCCACTTACTTCAGCCTCCCAAAGCGTGGGATTACAGGCTGAGCCACCGAGCCCGGCTGTTGTTGTTGTTTTTTAAGGTGTCTATCCCTTTGGATAATGTTTTATTCATGTCCTTAATGTACTTTTTCAAATTTCTTTATGTTGGTTTTTAACTTCCTCCTGCATCTCATTGAGCAATTTTATAATCAACCTTTGGAATTCTATCTCTGGAATTTCAAAGATTTCATTTCGGTTAGAGTTCATTGTTGAAGAGTTAGTGTGGTCCTTTGAGGGTGTTGGAATTCTGTTTTTTCATATAGTCAGAATTATTTGTCTGGTTTCTTCTCATTTGGCCAGACTATTTCTTCTTGTTTGCAGTTGAGAGCAGGCTGATTTAGGCATTCTAGTATTCCTTTGGTTATATATAGCCGTGGTGTTGTGAGTTTCTCACTTACCAGCTTTGGTGGTGCTGCGCTGGGTACTGCTTCAGGCTCAAGACATCCTGAGTGGCTGGTGCAGCTTGGCTAATGATGTCAAATGGGCCTGGAAACAGACCTTCCTCAAAGTGGAGGTTTTACAACAGATGTAATGGGCTGTGCCAGTTGACTTTTGGCCAGGAGGTGGCTTGCAGGAGAGAGTCAGTTGTGATGTGGCTGCGGGCTTTCTGCTTTGATCTGTTTCTCATAGGATGTGCCCAGGTAATGTAAGGGCTGTGAGGATTACCCAAGATCTATATCTATCTTGAGCCTCCTAGGAGGGGGCAGGGAAAAAGCACTCAAGCGCCCCATCGTTGTGCATGATTGCCTACCCCAGCTGGGATTTGGAAGGACTCCACAGCCACTGGGCTAATGTTGGGTGTGCAGAAGCTAACAAAATACCTGGGAATCCTAGCACTTTGGGAGGCCGAGGGAAGAGGATTGCCTGAGCCTGTGGGTTCGAGACCAGCCTGGGCAACGTGGCGAGACCTCGTCTCTACAAGTCAAACAATTAGCCGGGCATGGTAGTGCAGCACCTGTAGTTCCAGCTACTTGGAAGGCTGAGGCAGAAGGATTGCGGGAGCTCAGCAGGTTGATGCTGGGGTGGCCTTGATCGTGCTGCTGCGCTCTACGGGCAAGGGAGTGAGACTTCAACTGGAAAAGAAAAGAAAAGAAAAGAAAAGAAAAATTTAAAAAACCGCTCTCTTACCTTAGACTCAGGCCATCTGCATTTAAAATTTCAGAGTGCAGCTGGCCTCAGATGTTCTCACAGGGTTCTGGCCCTGCCAGGAACAGTCTTCCACAGTGGAATTTGCCGCTGGGGCCCCTTCCCTCCCAGCTGGCTTGAAAGCAGCCTGCAGGAAACGTTGCGTTTCCAGGAAAAGGTGGCTATAGCTGTCCAGGGTGAGCATACCACTGCACTCCAGCCTGGGGGACAAAGAGTGAGACTCCAAGTCAAAAAAAAAAAAAAAATACCCTTCTCTTCCTATCCAAACCAAACACAATCGTCTACTTCCATGTCACATCTCTTAAAAATAAAAAATAAAGAGTACTTATCTTGATTTATATCTTTTTGAGAAATAATCAGCATTCTTACATTGTAGTTATGTTTCTTGGGCTGGTTCTGGTTAAACCTCTTGTCTGGTGCTGACCATAAGGAGAAAGAACATAGGGAACTGGCAAGGAGAGAGTCCCATGGCTTTTCCACCTTCTTTACTAACAGAAGTTAGCAATAAAGTCCATTCATTTTTAATATAAATTAAATGCGCCTCTATGTATGTTGATGTGTGCCTCTTCGGGGGTTCTTTTATATTGTCTATAACTCAGATACACATCTATAGTTACATATGTTATGTTTGTTTAAGTATATATACCTATGAATAATTATGCAGCATATTACTTTTACATATATAAATACATATACGTATATTTGTATGTATATATAAAGATTTTTGTATAGCTAGACATGTTTGCTTCCCTCTTATATGGCAAAATACCATTGCAGAGTGGCACACAATCCTAGACCGGTATATGTATAAATATTTCTATTCTAATTTTGATTTTTGTATATGTTGATGTCTCTATCTGTATGTTACATATTCCTTTATATATCTAAAAATATGCATATTCATGTGTGCCTGTATTTATTTCTAGTTAAGTCTTTTTCCAGGCCCTGTGTCTGTGAGTCACTCCAGACAAAAGCCTGGGCTGTTGTTTCTTGAGAGGAACTGTTTGAAAACATGATACTCTAAAGAGCAGTTTTTCCCCTCCTTTCTAGTAATAGAACTCAGCTGTATACTGCTTTAGGTAAAACTGACTCTTTTTTTCTTTTCTAAGATCTTCCACTCTTTTTTTGTGAGTTGGAGTCTCACTCTGTCGGCCAGACAGGAGTGCAGTGGCACGCTCCCAGCCACCGCAGCCTCGACCCGCTGGGCTCCGGCGATCCTTCCGCCTCAGCCTTCCAAGTAGCTGGAACTACAGGCGCGCGCTACCACGCCCGGCTAATTTTGTGACTTTTTGTAGAGGTGCGGTCTCTCCAAGTGGCCCAGACGGGTCCCGAACCCACGGGCTCAGGAACTTCACTCACCTCGGCCTCCCAAAGCGCGGGATTACAGGCTGAGCCACCGAGTCCATCCTCCACTCTTCTTTTAGAAAAGAGGAGATAATGTTGCCTGGATGTTAATGGGAGAAGAGGGACCCCTAAAACCCATAAAGGCAAGCAAGATCATGTGGGTTTCTACTCAAGTTTTATGTGGCATGAGTCTTTGTCTGTGGTCACACACTTCTCAGTTTCACCTTTAAATGCAAAGCCTGGGTAGCAACCTGGAAGTGCTCCAAATGCAGGGCCAGAGTTGAGCTTAGTGCCGAAACGCTCTATTTTTTCTACATGCTGGTTCAACATCTACCCTTGGGGCTCTGCCTTGATTCTCCAGTCAGGTCCAATATGCACCTGTGCTAGCTAGAAGAAAAAGGTAAATGACCTCCAGCCTAGGTTTCTGAGTGTCCTTTTACTTTGGAGTTTAGCAGTGTATGTTAATCCATACATGACTGTCCATGCTTCTTGTTTATGTAAAATAGTCCTCATAACCTGACACTCAAGTGCTTTTAATTCAGGGAGTCAAAAAACCAGCCCAGTGGGGTTCTTTAAACTTAGATAGATCCAGGCAGGGCAGGCTGACACCAGTGTATGTAGCCTAGCAGACAAGAGGCCATCCACCTGGGCAACAAAAGCCAATTTTGACACTCACTGCACATTGACCCTGGCCTGGTTGTCCTATCCCCGGGGACCGTCTTCCCCAACAGACACCTTCAATTGCCCCAGCCTAATCTAAAGACATGTACCTAGGCTTTCTTCCTCCACTCAGAAAGATTCTTCTTCTCCCACCCTTCTAAAGCACAACGGTTTACTTCCACATCCCATGTTTAAAGAAAAAGGGCACCTACCTTGGTTGAGACTATGTGACAAGAAGTCAGCATGCTCGCATTTGGGTGTCAGCACTTGAGCTGGATTAGGTGAAATGTCTGGTCTGGTGTTGACCACAAGTTAAAGAGTCACATGGAGCTGACAATGGCCTTTCTGCATTCTTCACTAACAGACGTTAACAACAAGGTCCACCAAATTTTTTTTCGAGAAAGCAGAATTTATTGAGAGGTTGGAAAATTTCCCATAGTGGGAGGGAAACCCAAGGGGTTGCCCAGCCCACAAATGTTTAATATAAATTAAATGCACTTGTATTTCTGTCAGCTTTTGCCTTCTTTTTTGTATTTTAAACATTGTTTATATCACAGACGCTTATATGCGCCATGTTATTTTACATTATTCAAGTTCATATACCTATGAATAACTATATGTCATATCACTTTTACATCATATGAATATACATATGTGTGTGTGTGTGCGCGCGTGTGTAAATAAACCCAAGTATTTTCTATGGCCACAGACTTCTCACTTTACCTTTAGATGCATATCCTAGACAGTAAACTGGCATTGCTGTGAATGTAGGGCCATACATTCAGCTTAGCACCTCAGAGCTCTGGTTTTTAATATATAATTGATGCTTGTGCATTTAACATTCGTTTTTGTGAGCCTGCCTTCATTCTTCATTCAGGCTCAATTAAGGTCCATCAGCACTGGAAGGGAGGGACAAGGAAATGACCTCTGACCTAGTTTTATCATTGGCCTTTAACTCTGGAGTCCATGGTGTATGTCAACAACACATTGTTTATGATGGTTCTTGGACGTGTGAAATAGTCCGCTTTCATTGTCAGCTCCATGTGACTCTTTAACTTGTGGTCAACACCAGACCAGACATTTCACCTAATCCAGCTCAAGTGCTGACACCCAAATGCGAGGGACAAGGAAATGACCTCTGACCTAGTTTTATCATTGGCCTTTAACTCTGGAGTCCATGGTGTATGTCAACAACACATTGTTTACGATGGTTCTTGGACGTGTGAAATAGTCCGCTTTCCCTGGCACCCAGGGGTCATCAAACAAGCACAGTGGAGTACTATAAATCTAGTTAGAATTGGCCAGAGCTGGCTGACACCAGGCTATGTAGCCTTCCACACAAAGGTCATTTTCCTGGCCTACAAAAGCCGCTTTGGGTACTCAATACACATTGACCCAGCCTGTTTTTCCTCTCACAAGGCACCATCTTCCCCAACAGGCACTCTCAGTTTTCCCAACCTATCCTCATGGCACAGACCTAGGCTTTCTTTTTTTCATCAGAAAAACCCCAACCCAAACTGAAGCAAATACAGTTCTTTCATGCCACGTGTTTATTAAATATAGAGCACCTATCTTTCTAACTTTAATTTTTTTATTTTAAAGATGTGGGGTACAATTCAGGGGTAGGTATACAAATGTCCATTATGCAGGGACCCCTGTTGATGAGGTGTGCCTCCCCTCCCCTGGCAGATTCCACCACTGCCAATGCCACCCCAGCCCTGGTAGTTTCCCACTACTGCTAACCCCTTCCTCATAGTATTATGATAATTGTTCAAGGTCCTCTTATGATGAGAACATACGGTACTCTGTTCGTTTCTATGATAGAACACTGAGTATGGTAGACCCTAAATCCACCCAAGTTGCTGCAAAGTCCACACGCTTGTCCTTTTTTATGGCTGCATTATACTCCAACGTGTACAAGGATCACTTTTTAAAAATCCAGTCCAGTTTCGATGGGCAGAACAAATGGTACCATGTTTTGGCTGTTGTGAATAGTAGAGCACCTATCTTGATTGCAAACCCTTCTAGAAGTAGTCAGCATTCTTACTATTGGTTGAGATAATTGATGAAGTTGGCTACATTAAAGAACAGACTTTCAATGCAGATAAAACAGTCTTGTCCTGGAAGCAGATGCCATCTAGGACACTTACAACTAGAAAGAAGAAGTCACTACCTGGCTTCCATGCTTCAAAAGACACAAAAGACAGGTTGACAGACTCTTTTGTGATAGGCTACTGCAGGTGCTTACTTTAAGTTGAAGCCAATGTTCATTTACCATTCCAACAATCCTAGGACCTTTAAGAATTATACTAAATCTACTATGACTATGCTCTAAAAATGCAACAGCAAAGCTTGTATGAAAGCACACCTGCTTGTAGTATGGTTTCCTGAGTATTTTAAGGCCACTGTTGAGACCTAGTTCTCAGAAAAAAAGGACATCTTTCAAAATATTCTGCTTGTGGTCAATGTACCTAGTCACTCACAAGCTGTGATGGAGTTGTACAAGGAGATAAGCATTGTTTTTATGCCTACTAACATAACATCCATTCTGTGGTCCCTGAATCAGGGATTAATTTTGAACTTCAAGTCTTATTTTTTAAGAAATACATTTCATAAGGTTATAGCTGCCGTAAATAGTGATTCCTCTTATGGATCTAGGCGAAGTAAGTTGAAAACCTTCTGGAAAGAATTCATCATTCTAGATGTCATTAAAAACTTTTATGATTCACAGGAGTTAAGAAGTGAAGTCCAAACCACATGGGTGGGACTTTAAGAGGCTTATGATTTCTGTGGAGTAAGTCACTACACATATGGCAAAATAGCAAGGGAATTAGAATTAGAACTGAAGATGTGACTCAATTGCTGCCATCTTAGTATAAAACTTGAACAGATGAGGAGTTCTTTCTTACGGCAGAGCAAAGGAAGTGGTTTCTTGAATTTGCTCCTGGTGAAGATGCTGTGAATATGGTTGAAATGACAACAAAAGACTTAGAATATTACATAAACTCAGTTGGTAAAGCAGGGGCAATTTGAGAGGACTGACTCCCTTTTTGGAAGAAGTTCTACTCTGGGTAAAATGCTATCAAACTGCATCACATACTACAGAGAAATCTCTTGTGAAAGAAACAATCAATGCAGGCTTCTTCTTTGTTGTCTTTTTTTTTTTTTTTGAGTCGAAGTCCCACTCTGTCGCCCAGGCTGGAGTGCAGTGGCACGCTCACAGCCATCCTAGAGTTGACCTACTGTCCTCTGGCAATCCTTCTGAGTAGCTGAAACTACAGATGCATGCCACCACGACCAGCTAGTTTTTTTGTGATTTACTGTAGAGGCGAGATCTCCCCAAGTTGCCCCTGCTGGCCTCAAGCCCACGGCCTCAGGCAATTCACTAAAGTGCTGGGATGACAGGCTGAGTCACCGAGCCAGGTCTTTGTTGTTTTTTGAAAGAAATTGCCTCAGCCACCCCAACTTTCAGCAACTACCACCCTGGCACATCAGCAGCCATCAACATCAAGGCAAGACCCTTTGCCAGCAAAAAAGATTACAAGTTGCTAAAGGCTCAGATGATTCTTAGCATTTTTTAGTAATAAAGAATTTTTAAGTTAATGTATGTATCTTTGAGATCTATTGCTATTGCACACCTAGTAGTTTACAGTATATGGAAACGTTTATATAAACTGGGAAGTCAACAAATAAGCATGACTTCCTTTATAGTGATATTTACTTTTTTATGATGGTCTGGAACTGAAACTCAAGATCTCTGAGGTATGCCTATACTCTTTATAGACTCTTATATAGTAATGAATATTTTTAAATGTTCTAAATTTAAAAATTAAAAATATTTTTCTCATCAAAGTAACTCTATGAAAACTTGGAAAATGTCTAAAGAATTTAAAAAAAGAGAAAAAACCAATCTCACTACTCAAAGGAACTGTTAACATTTCAGTGTATATTTTTCAAATATATTTATATATATATTTTTTTGTAAACATATTTTTTATTATAAAATTGTGGGGTACAGTTAAGGGTTAGGTATACAAATGTACATTGTTCAGGCACCCTTGTTAATAAGGGGTGTCTCCCCATCCCCAGACAGATATTGACTACCGTTAGTCCCACCTCCTTTCCCCTCCCTACTGACCCCCATAGTTTCCCACCACTGTCAGTCCTTTTTTGTTTTTGTTTTATTTAAAGTATTATGGTAGATGATCAAGGTCCACTATATGAGTGAGAACATGTGATACTCAGATCTTTGTTTCTGTGAGAGATCACTCAGTATTATAGACCCTAGCTCCATCCAGGTTGCAAAATTCATGATTTTTTTTTTATGGCTGTGTAGTATTCCATTGTGTATATGTACCACATTTTTTTAATCCAGTCCTCTTTTGATGGACAGCATGTTTGGTTCCAGGTTCTTGCTATTGTGAACAATGCTGCGATAAACATTCATGTGCAGGTATTTTTTTATAAAGTTTTTTATAAAGGTTTTTGTGTTCTTCAGTATATATTAAAAATCAGTCTCCAAGTATAAATATATTTTGAAATGAAATTTGGCATTTGTATTTTGAAATTCATATTTTGTAACATATTATTTACTTCTTAATTGATACGTAGGTTAATTGAACACGGTTTTCTTAGATAAACTTTTAGAAGCTAGATCAAAGAATATGCATATTTTAAACCCTCTTGCTACCTGCTATAATTTTTAATTAATTAATTAATTAATTAATTTTATAGAGACGATGCCTCCCTATGTAACTCAGACTGGTCTTGAGTTACATAGGGTGACAAGCAATCCTCCTACCTCAGCCTCCTAAAGTGCTAGGCATGAGCCTCTGTGTTCAGCCAGCAAATTATTTTTGAAAGGAGGTGGTTCAGTGGTGATGTTGGTATTTTGTAATGCTCATTCTTTGCATATCAATAGAGCTATTTTCTATCAAATCATTTTTATCCAGCATGAATTAGAGACTGTGAGAGCCCTTCAGTAGTCAAGGTAATTTATGCCAATATATCTTCGTTGGAACAAAAATAATTGTATCTAGTTGTTAAATGTCAATAGCAAGGAGATGGGAATAGTTAGAATTAGCAGTTAAAAGGTCTTATCCGTAGCTAGAGAGGAGGAGACATTTGCTTTCCTTTCAAGTTCTGGTTCATGTGCTAGCAGATTTTGAAACACTTTGCATTTCACTGCTGTGTAACATGAAGGTAAAGATTGTGTTTGCAAAACAGGGTTGCAACCGACTGATGAACTATTTGTGCCTTGGAAGTTACTAGCTATTTATTGAGTACTTACTAGAGGTTAGGCACTCTTCCAAGCATTTTTCATATAGCACCATGCTTAATTATCACAGTGATTATTGTTAATACCATTTTACTGGCGGGAAATATAATACTAGTTACTAAACAAAAAGCTCAACTAACTTGCCCAAGATCAACAACTGGCAAGTGATAGAGCCAGAATTCCAACCCAGTTCCCTTAACCACCCTCCTCTGATGTCCGTCTTGGATCTTGGTGCCCAAGAATGTTCCCATGTAGGATAATTTAATAAAATAGAATCTTTATTTATGTAAGAAACGAAAAAGAAAAATACAACAATTGGCATGATTGAGACACAAGCTTCTCTTCTAAACATTTTTTAACGGATAGCGTAGCATTGATAACTATTATTAAGATAAGAACACGATTGTTTTGATCATTTTATAATTCATATATTTTCCTTCTTTCTTTCAATTCTTTTGAGTCAGAGTCTCATTCTGTCGCCCAGGCTGGACAGTGGCATGCTCACGGCCACCCCAGCGTTGACCTGCTGAGCTCGGGCGAGCCTCCTGCGTCATCCTTCCAAGTAGCCAGAACTACAGGCACGCACTACCACACCTGGCTAAGTTTTTGATTTATTGTAGAGACAAAGTCTCACCGTGTTGCCCAGGCTGGTCTCAAACCCACAGGCTCAGGCAATCCTCTTGCCTTGGCCCCCTAAAGTGCTGGGATTACAGGTTTGAGCCACTGTGCCTGGCCTATAATTCATACATTTTCAGTGAAAGACTTAAAATTCAACAAATCCCTCCATATATCCATGTTCTAGATAACTAAATGGAAATGCTTGCTCTAAATTTCTAAGATAAAGAATTTAATGGTGTGGCTTTCTAGCTAGATTACTTACATACTCTATTAATTACTATTATATTTTTTAAAAATGTGATCTCTAGTTTGGGCTAAAAATAAATACTTGTACTGTTCTTTGGGAAGTATAATCTCACAGTTTGAATTAGACATCCTATCATTTAGTCTAAGACTTCTGGTAGAGAAGTGGATAAATAGAATTGCCTATTTGAAGATGGAAGAGAGAAGTCACCTAAAACTTCAGGTACAAGCTTTTCGTTATTTTTGCTTTGTCTACAAGCTTAAGGATGAAAAATTTGGAATGAAATTGCTTCCGAGGGAATGATCTTATAATTGCACTGTGAAGGCCAAGAGGGGCCCTGAAAGGAATTTTTCTCCCTGGTAGCTGAATTTGACGTTCCAGATAGAAATAAATTGTGAAGGTGCTGTTCTCTGATGGAGACATATAGATGAAGGTCAGCATATCTAGGTAGAGACTTTTTATGCTTGAGACCGGAGCAGTGCATGTTCCTTCTATTGGAGAAGGCTTTGCTCTACTAGGGATAGTAGGTGGATATCTGAGACCACAGAGAGCTCAACTCTCTCTTGCCCACTCCCCGGACTGCTCTAACCCTCCCCTCTTGGTTTAATTTGCACAGTGTCTTCAGGTTCTCATCCTGGTGAAACTTGGAGCTTTGCAAATTCAATCTCTCTCTCTCTCTCTCTCTCTCTCTCTCAACCTTTCAGTCAGCTTCATTTAACAAGTATACATGGAATGCCTTCGTGTGTGCTGAGCACTGTGCCACATTCTGGTTTCAGTGATGAACAGAATAGACAAAACCCCAAAACTTACTTGGCATATAATTGTTTAAACCTATGCCTTGCTTGATACACTTGTTTACACTATGAATTTGTGCTACAGTATTTCTAAAAATTTGCGTACGTGGAATCAAGCATTTAAAATTCACCAGAGGAATTTATCCTTAAAAGAGTTCCTGGTAAAATACTTAATTTTTAAATGAATGATCTCACCTAAATAATTTCATGTATGTCTGTGTTTTCATATGTTTCGTTTCCCAAAGATATTCAGTTATTACTATATTATGCGTGAACAAAGCTTCCACGGAGAAACGCACATCCCAGTTGGGTCTAATTATCACCCACTTGGAATGTGTGAAGTTGACATTAATCATGTTTCTCCACAAGGCACAGCCAGCCCTCTTTCACCGAAAATGTTTTTACCAGCCATGCAATGATGAGAGACAACCACGAGTGGGCGATGAGAGCCCATTCCTTTGGCTCAAGCTTTGCTCTTCGTATTTGCTCTCTAATCTCGAGTTTGGCGATATTTAGGTGTAAATGGCAGAAGGGCAATTAATCAGATTTTTTCCTTGTTCAGTACACATCTGGGTTTCAGGGCCTTGACTGGTCCTACCCTTCAAATTCCCCCTCCTCGACTGGTCCTACATTTGCAATAAGGATAAAATAAGGAAATTATGCTCAAGTCATATGACGCTTCTTACATTTTTTTGTAACGGAAAGAATATTGAACTTAAGGTTGGAAGATTGGAAATCAGGTCTCAGCTACACCTTGCTACTTCTGTTATATACCGTCGAAGCGCGAAGAGATGGCACGGCAGAGTTTTCTGAGAGAAATTTAACTGAGATGGACTTTGTCTGCATGGCCTGACTCTTACAACTAAAGAGCACCTGTGAGTAGATGGTGGCAGTCCTGGAAGACCAATTTATTAAGTGATGCGACGTGAGAAGTCAAATCCTAATCACAAAGAGGGGTTAGGGAGGAAAGTCACAGCCAAGGCATGTGGATGGCTTTAGCAAAAGCCTGGGGTAACATAACTTGAGAGACTGCCCACTCTACAGAGCCTGCCAATGGCACTGCATCCTCAGAGTCTTTGGGCTACAAGACCATCCCCTGTGGATCGGTCATGTAAACAAACATAACTAGAGGTTGTCTTTTGTCATTGCATGGCTGGTAAAAACATTGTCTGTGCAAACGGGGCTTTGCCTTGTGGAAAAACGTGATTAATCTCCACTTCACATATTCCAAATGAGTGACAATTAGACCCAACTGGAATGTGCATTTCTCTGTGAAAGCTTTCTTCATATATAATATAATAAAAACTGAATAACTTTAGGAAACCAAACCCATGAAAACCCAGGACATATGTAAAATTATTTAGGTGAGATTATTCTTTAAAAGTAAAAGATTCCCATCACTTCTGTCTACCTTTTGATTCCCAGTTCTCTTTGTTTTCATGGCTGCCTGACTTCCTTTTGAATGGACATATCCTCTCTTTACTTAAGGTTAATTCATTCAAACGGGTATCACCTGTGCTGACCTCTCTCACGTGGCCTTTTGAGCTTCTATGCTGAGGTGGATTAGACACAGATCTTAGAATTGCTCCAATTAGATGGTGAGAATCATCTAATTATTTAGCTTTTACCTCTATCAAAGGCAACTCACGTTTCCAACTGATCGATCTTGCCTAGGAAGAGTACTAACATTAACCAATGTCCATCAGTACTGAGCGCTTTGCATAAATTATCTCACTTTGACCTCACAGTATCCTAAGGGGACAGTTACTATTCTCCCTTTGTAGATGAAGAACCTGATAGTCATGTCAGTTAAGGGACAGAGTCACGTGAGTGAAGAGACAGTCCAGTTAAGGGCAGATGGAATGTGAGCCCAAGAGGTTCCACTCCAAGAAGCAATCTTAGCAACTTGGCAACTGTTTTTACCCTTTAGTGCCCGAGTTCCAAACCCTGGCATTACAAACACCTGTGTGTGACTCTTAGGCGATCTGGTATTGCTGAACCGGGGTTCAATTTTCATGGATAGGAGATGAAATGCTAATGGAATCACAGAGGACAGATTTCATAACCGCTCTTGCAATGTGCTGGTGCTGCCTGGGTCTGGTAGTTCACCTTGTACTTAGCACAAAATTTATTTTTCATGTTCAAGGAAATATCTGAAAGCATCCAGGGAACAGACCCTGGTGATGAAATGCCCCTCCCCCCAAACACAATGACTCATTCAAAAGGTGACCATATTCCTATGAAACAGTTTCCACCATTTACTCATATGACTACGGGGCAGACACTTAAGAACACAAAAGCAAGAGTTCTGAAGCATCATATTATAATCATAGTCACCGGATTTCTCGAGCACTTCTTTTGTACCAGACATTACTTGAAGCTCTGTATGTATAATGACTTTTAATCATCACATTTTACATATGAGAAAGTAGGCCAAGAAAGATGAAGTAACTTGGTCCCATCACTAGAAAGTTGTGAAGCCAGGATTTGAAGCTGGGCAACCTGGCCTGTGTCCTTCATCACTGTGCTTCCTTGCACTTGGCACTCTGCCATCTATCACAGAGCCATTTCTGCTTGACCACCTGATTTCCTTGGGGTCTCCAGGGAAATGCAATTGTCTCCTCAAGGACAGTCCTTCCTAGAAGACATGAAGACTTGCACTGACAGCCAGCATTAGGAAGGGCTTTAGGAAAGCTCAGTACCTATAATTTGTGATCCACAGCTTAGCATAGTTAGAATGCTGAGCAGGAAGCTTTTGTTCACACCTTTAGAGCTCATGGCTGATGAGGAGGTGGTGGGCCAAGTGAATGGACAGAGGGATGAGACAAGACAAATGTTCCAAAGAGTGAAAACTGCTGATGCAAATGCAGCTGGAGGAGAACTTCCCTGCCTGATAAGAAGGTGCAGATAATGAACGAAGAGATGTCCGTGGTGATGACAACAGCTTACACTCACTCTGGGCTAAACAGGGAGCCACAACAGTCAGCCTAGCTGACAACGTGTCAGTAATGGGATGCATGAGCCCCCCATGAATATTCGGAAACTGGTCATCAGGATGGGCTCCCAGAAATGGCCGGTGGCGGGATGAGATGGGTCCATGGACAGTACCCCTTCTTAGCCGTGTGAACTTGGGCAACTGAACCTCTCATGCCCATGCCATGGCTCCATGCTTGTCGTGTGCAATTGACAACCGCTCCCACAAAATCAAGGTTGTTATGATAATTAAAAGAGCTGATATAGGCAAGATGCATCTGCATAATGTACAACACAGCTCGACGCATGTGGGTTCCTCCTGTTGTCATTACTATGGCCGCGGTGCCACTGATGATTTTCAACCGCGGGAAGGCATCGTCTTCTTTCTGCTAGTCACTGTGGGATACCAAATGCCTTGCATCTGTCCCTGAGGGCAGTCAGAAGCCAGTTCCAGTCCTGGACCCTGGGGCAACTGTACCCGGCGCCCTGGCGAGCGAGAGCAGACGCAGCGGAAGAAGCAGCGAAAGGGGAGAAGTGCAGGGCGAAAACGGAGCGAAACGGAGACCCGGAGACGGGGGCGAGAGGGGCAGCAGGAAGGGAAATAGCTCCCGGCGGCGACGCAGAACACGCGCCCAACGCGAGCCCTCTCTGCGCTCCTTGGGCCTGGGCTCAAATTCAGGGCTGCTGAACTGTCCTCCCCAAGGCAGGTCTGGGTGTCAAAAACGCAGGAGCAGAGGGTTGCACTCTCCAGCGCCGACCGCCGCCCGCCGCTCCGCTCCCTTCCGAGCTCGCTCCCGACCCGACCCGCGATTGGCCCGCTCTGGGCTGCAGCCGATTGGCCCCCAGCAGCCGGGCTCCGGAGTTTAAAGAGGGGGCGGGGGCGCGCTGCCCAGCAGCTTCGCCGTCCCCGCCGTGCGCCCGTGGCCGACCCAGCCTCGAGCCGCCGCGCCGTCGCAGCCGAGCGCACGGCCTCCGGCGGCCCGCTGCGCCCGGAGTGTCCCGCCTCGGGCCGTCACCCACCCGCGGCTCGCGAACGCGGGAGAGGAGCTGGGCAGGCGCTGTCCAGCCCGTGGCCGGGCACAGCCGTGAGGGGTGAGGCGCGGAGACGTCCTGGCGGCCACCATGGTGGCCACGTGCCTGCAGGTGGTGGGCTTCGTCACGAGCTTCGTGGGCTGGATCGGCATCATCGTGACCACGTCCACCAACGACTGGGTGGTGACCTGCGGCTACACCATCCCCACGTGCCGCAAGCTGGACGAGCTGGGCTCCAAGGGGCTGTGGGCCGACTGCGTCATGGCCACGGGGCTCTACCACTGCAAACCGCTGGTGGACATCCTCATCCTGCCGGGTAAGTCCCCAAACCCTGCAAGCGGCTGCTCCTCCCTGGTCCTCTGGGCAGACCGGAGCGGAGGGGACTAGACGGAGTTCACAGAGACTTGTGGGAGCGCAGAGACCTTTGGGCACGCTTTTGACACCTCTAGCCCCCCGTTGTGCTAGAAGAACCAGGCGACCCTGGGCTTGTAGCCCAGAGCTTGTAGAAGAATTAGGCAGCCCTGAGCTCTCTGGGCCTCAGGTTGGTTTGTTTGTTGTTTGCTTTGGGCTTGTTGATCTAGAATTTGGAATAACAGTGGTAATTTGGCCAGCAGTAGCACTGACCAGTAGCGCTGAGAATGTAGTGAACTGAGACACGAAGTAGGAGCTCAGTTCGTGTTAATTACTGCGGCCGCCGCTCCCCCCGCCCTCCCGCCGTCTCCTGGGCTGCCCAGTCCTGGCCTTTCCCTGGGCGCCTTGCTTTCCCGTTAGATTCCGTGAGAAGTAAAGAGCAAAAGGCACACTTCCAGACGATGTGAACAGATGCAGGCTGTGCCCCGTCCTCTTGAGATGGGCGAGGCGCCCTGACCAGATTAAAGTCCTTCTAGCTCTGCCCGCCCCACCGGGAGCGCTTCCCGTCCCAGGACGTCTCGGGGCTGCCCAGTTTAGCAAACCCCAGGTCGGTTTATATCCCGGGGCCTGTCTTATCTCCCAGCCCCCCACGTCTAACCCCCGCCTCCGTGGTCCAACTCTCCAACGTGGTTCCTCTCTCCAGCTCCCTGAATTGGGAGGAGCACGCGCCCCTCGGAGGGCAGACTTCCTGCCCCCAGATACCGACAGCGGCGCCGGGGGTCGCGCACCCTCAGCCCCAGCTATGTCAGAGACTGGGGAGGGGAGGTAATAATTGACAAAGACAAGCTTTCGGTCCTCTTGGCGCTGGCCAGGGGCCACATCTTCACTTACTGCCCTGGGAAAACATTCTAGGCGACAGTTTCCATTCAGATTCAAACCACAAGCCAGTGGGGCAAATGGCGAGGTGTTGGCAGCCCCTCGGTTTTCAGCCTGCAATTTCCCTCCTGCCGGGAAGGCTTATCCCACTCTGGCCCCAACAAGGTGGCCTTCTGTGCCCTTAGCGTTTGTGGATTGTGCACATTTAAAAACTGTCCTGGATTCCTTAAGATGGGGAGAAACCGCCCCTAAAGGTGCCAATGGAGACTCCGCTCCCCCTTAAACTTTCCCCAAGTGCCTCCTATTTCCCAATCCCAGCTGTTGGAATCAACTTCTCTTTCTTCCTCACTGCCCTAGTACTTGACTTTTATCCTCTGCATATTGTATCTTGCTTTTTGTTCGCTGTGAGTCAACTTCTCCCAGTGTGTTTCAAGTTCCTTGAAGATACAGGTGGCATCCCGTTCTCTTTGCATCCTCTGGGTCTGGCATGGCGTATGGCACACAGGAGGTGCCCAGGGTGCTGGTCAGACTTGCTTTACGCTATCTTTCCTTCATGTTGGACTTTCAGAGGGACAGAGAGGCCCAGGAACCCAGATCTGGACCCAGTTTTGGTTAATGCTTGCATTGGTCACCTGGGCCAGACTCTGGGATCCAGGGTTCACAATGTGTGTTGATTCCTTCTAACTGGAATTGTGTGTCCTTTGGCTAATATGTCTCCACCCCCTTCCAAGTCTTTTAAATTGAAAACATGCTGAGCATGATCAAGAAAACCAGGTAATTTATTACATCTTGATGGATGGATGTATTGTCTCTAATATATCCATATCACCTAAAAACTGGAAGTTAGGAAAAAAGGGTCAAATGATTTCAAGTTCAAGTACTTCACATGTGTGTAATGCTGCTTACTCCTATAGCATTATATTGGAAGGCACATGGCGTATGGTTGTAAACTTCCTGTTATGGTAAAGATAATCTGTGGGTTCACAATTAATTGGTGGTGTTATCTTGATTCACCTGCTATAAATTTTTCCACATCTTTTGTCTAAAGTTTTTTTGTATTCATTGATGATCATTGATTATAGCTGTTGCAAAAGGCTAATATTCGAATTCCACCTTTTGTTCTCTGTTCATTAGCTTGAATTATTCTTAACAAATTGCTTCCCTCAAAATAATTATCCTAAAATAAAGTATCTACAGAAAAGGCAGGGAAAATACTTGGTTCTTACTCTATATCAATTTTCATAAAGTAAGTGACCTAATCTATTGAAATTTGATTGCAAAAGACCTTTTTTAAAAACAGTCTTTATGTCCATGAATAGTATATTTCTTTCTTTATGTTCCCTTTTTACCTTGAAGTGAACTTTTATTATTTTCTTCATACAAGTGTATATTTATTAGTAGGTACTTTATATTTATTTATTATAAAGATGTGGGGTAAAACTCAGGGTTAGGTTTACGAACATTGATTGCTGCAGGTGCCCTTGTTGATGAGGTGCACCCCTCTCTCCCCTAGCAGTTTCCCTCAACTGCCAATCCCACCCCCCTCCCCTGACACTTTCCCACTCCTGCCAATTCCTTTCTTATAGTATTATAATTATTCAAGGTCTGCTTATGAGCGAGAACATATAGTACTTTGTTCTTTGCTTCTGTGATATATCACTGAGCATGATCGACCCCAGATCCATCCAAGTTGCTGAGCAGTCCATATGTTTGCCCTTCTTTTTGGCTGCATAATATTCCATTGTGTATATGTTCCACATTTAAAAAAATTGAGCATAGCTTCATTTAGATATCATTCAGAATGTGGGTTCTACAGTCATTGGATGAATAATGCACAATTCACTTATATAAATTACACATTCATTGTTTTCTTAAAACTACAATCAGAGGTTGTGCAATCACTACCACAATCTGATTTTAGAACATTAATTTTCCCCCTAAGAGAAAGTCAGAACCCATTATCAGTCACTCTCCATTTCTCTTACCCTTGCTTCTCTGGGCAACCACTCATCTACTTTGTCTCCATAGATTTTTTTTGCCTATTCTGGACATTTCATATCAGTGAAATCACAGAATATATGACCTTTTTACTGCCTTCTTTCACTGAGTGCAATGTTTTCAAAGTTCATCCATGTTCACCCTGTATTAGTACTTTATTCCTTTTTATATCCATTGTGTTTTCCATTCATTTTGGTATCTGTTCATCTGTTCATGGACATTTGGGTTGTTTCCACCTTTTGACCACTCCTTTTATTAAATAATGCCAATGTGGTTTGAGAACAGGCATCGCATAATTTCTATTCTTTTAAATTTGTTGAGATGTGTTTTATGACCCAGAATGTGGCATATCTTGGTGAATGTTCCATGTGAGCTTGAGAAGAATGTGATCCTGCTGTTGCTGGATGAAGTAGTCTGTAGATGTTAGTTATATCCAGTTGATTGATGGTGTTGCTGAATTCACCTATATCCTTACTGATTTTCTGCCTTCTGAATCTGTCCATTTCTTTTTTTTTTAATCAATATTTTTTATTATGATTTTGTGGGGTACAGTTAAGGGTTAGGTGTACAATTACATTTCATTCAGGCACCCTGCTGATAAGAGGTGTTTCTCCATTCCCAGACAGATAATTGCAACTGTTAATCCCATCCCCCTCCCCCCCATAGTTTCCCAGTACCATCAGTCATTTTCTTATAGTATTACATTGCATGTTCAACGTCCATTATATGAGTGAAAACATGTGATACTTGGATCTTTGTTTCTGTGAGAGGTCACTCAGTATTATAGACTCAAGTTCCATCCAGGTTGCTGCGAAATTCATGATTTGTTCTTTTTTATGGCTGCATAGTATTCCATCGTGTATATGTACCACATTTTTTTAATCCAGTCCTCTTTTGATGGGCAGCATGGTTATTTCCAGGTTCTTGCTATTGTGAACAATGCTGTGATAAACATATGTGTGCAGGTATCTTTTTTATAGAGTGATTAGAGGTCTTCAGGGTATATTCCCAGTAGGGGGACTGCAGGGTCATATGGAAGGTCGAATTTTAGAGCTTTTAGGAATCGCCACACTGCTTTCCACAGAGGTTGCACTAGTTTACACTCCCACCAACAGTGTAGAAGTGTTCCCTTTTCACCACACCCTCTCCAGCAGCTGTTATTTTTTGAGTTGTTGATAATTGCCATTCTGACTGGAGTTAGGTGGTATCTCAGTGTGGTTTTGATTTGCATCTCCCTGATGATTAGTGAGGTTGAGCATTTCTTCATGTGTTTGTTGTCTGCTCGGATGTCTTCTTTTGTGAAGTGTCTGTTCATATCTTTTGCCAATTTTATAATGGGGTTGTTTGATTTTTTCTTTTCAGCACGTTTAAGTTCCTTGTAGATCCAGGATGTTAAGCCTTTGTCAGACCTGGAGCTGGCAAATCCTTTTTCCTAGTCTGTAGGCTGTCTCCCTGCTCTCTTGATGGTTTCTTTGGCTTTGCAGAAGCTTGTCAGTTTAATAAGGTCCCACTTGTCTATCTTCTCTCTTATGACCTGTGGGTTTCAGGTTTTGTTCAGGAATTGGATGCCAGTTCCGATTTCCATGAGGGTATTTCCTTCCTTTTCTAAGGTTCTTATCATTTGAGGTTTTACATTTAGGTCTCTGATCCATTTGGAGTTAACCTTTGTGCATGGGGATAGATAGGGGTCCTGTTTCAATCTTATGCATGTGGTCAGCCAATTTTCCCAGCACCATTTACTGAATAGGTTCTCCTCTCCCCAGTGGTAGGTGGTGGGGGCTTTGTTGAAGATGAGTTGGTTGAGAAATTGAGGTTTTACTTCTGGAATCTCAATTCTATTCCATTGCTCTATATGCCTGTTCCTGTACCAATACCAAGCTGTTTTGATGATTGTAGCTTTATAGTAAAGTTTGAAGTCTGGTAATGCGATACCACCTGCTTTGTTTTTTTGGCTGAGGATTGTTGTGGCTATTCTTGGACGTTTGTGTTTCCATATGAATTCCTGTGTTGTTTTTTCCAGGTCTGAGAAGAATGTTGCTGGTAATTTGATGGGTATTGCATTGAATTTGTAGATTGCCTTAGGTAAGATGGACATCGTCACAATGTTAATTCTTCCAATCCATGAGCATGGGATATTTTTCCACTTGTTTGTGTCATCTTTGATTTCTTTGAGCAGTGTTTTGTAATTTTCATTGTAAAGGTCTTTCACGTCTCTGGTTAGGAAGATGCCAAGGCATTTCATTTTTTTTGTGGCTATTGTGAATGGAATTGTGTTTTTTATTTGGGTTTCTGTTTGTTTATTATTGGTGTAGAGAAATGCGATTGTCTTTTGTACATTTATTTTGTATCCTGAGACTTTGCCAAAGGCCTTTATCAACGTAAGGAGGCATTTGAGAGATTCTCTTGGGTTTTCAAGATACACAATCATATCATTTGTGAAGAGAGATAACTTGACTTCCTCTTTTCCTATTTGGATACCCCTGATTGCGTCCTCTTCTCTGATTGCTCTAGCCAGGACTTCCAATGCTATGTTGAACAGGAGGGGTGAGAGTGGGCATCCTTGTCTAGTTCCAGTTATCAGTGGAATTGGTTCCAATTTTTGTCCATTTAGGAGTATGCTGGCTGTGGGTTTCTCATAGATGGCTTTTACTATTTTGAGGTATGTTCCTTGTATGCCTAGATGTTCAAAGGTTTTTAACAAGAAGTGGTGCTGGATTTTATCAAAAGCTTTTTCTGCATCTAATGATATGATCATGTGGTTTTTGTTTTGACATCTGTTGATGTATTTAATTACATTTATGGTTTTACGAATGTTGAACCACCCTTGCATCCCAAGAATGAAGCCTACTTGGTCATGGTAGATGATTTTTGAGATGTATAAACTGAATCCGGGTTGCTAGGATC
>NW_007258648.1:20655-24148 GCF_000164805.1 Carlito syrichta
TGGCCTGTAGTCTCTTTCTTTGCTGGATCTTACCTGGCTTGGGTATCAATGTGATGTTGGCTTCATAAAATGATTTGGGGAGAGTTCCATCTTTTTCAATCGCCTGGAATACCTTCAGTAGGATTGGTATCAACTCCTCCTTAAATGTCTTGTAGAATTCTGCTGGAAAGCCATCTGGACCAGGGCTTTTTTTTGTAGGAAGTTTTCTTATTACGTAGTCGATTTCCTTGATTGTTATTGGTCTATTTAGGGTCTCAATTTCTTCTTGTTCCAACCTAGGTAGGTTGTGTGATGTCAGAAAGTCCTCCATTTACTTAAGGTTTTCAAGTTTGTTTCCATACAAGTGTACGTAGTAGTCTCTAATGATCTTTTGTATTTCTTCAGGGTCAGATGTGACTTCATCTTTTGTGTTTCTGATTGTGCTTATTTGGTTTTTTTCTTGTTTTTTATTGGTCAGTCTAGCTCGGGGACCATCTATCTTGTTATCCTTTAGAAGAACCAGCTTTTTGTTTCATTGATTTTTTTGTATTATCTTTTTGTCTTCTATGTCCTGGATTTGTGCTTTTATTTTGGTGATCTGGATTCTTCTGCTGAAATTAGGGTTTTTGTGGTCTTGCTTCTCCAGCTTCTTTAGGTGGCTTGTTAGGTTGTGAATTACTGTTCCTTCCATTTTCTTCATGTGTGTTTGTAGGGATATAAATTCCCCTCACTACAGCTTTCAGGGCACCCCAGAGATTTTGGTAAGATTTTTCTTCATTTTCATTTGTTTCCAGGTATCTTTTGATCTTTATTTTGATTTCATCATTGACCCAGGAGTTGTTTAGCGTCATGCTGTTTAGTGTCCATGTGTTTGTGGGTTTTGGGGGGACTTTGTTGGTGTCAATGTTTATTTTTATTCCACTGTGGTCCGAGAAGGTACATGGTAGAATTTCGGTCCTTTTAACTTTGCTTATGCTTGATATATGGCCGAGTATGTGGTCAATCTTAGAATATGTTCCATGTGGTGATGAGTAGAATGTGTATTCTGTGGTCTTTGGATGGAGTGTTCTTTAGGTATCAATTAAGTCCATTTGGTCCAAAGTCACACTGAGTTTCCGGATCTCCTTGCTGAATTTTTTGTCCTGATGATCTGTCTAGGGTTGTGAGTGGGGTATTAAAGTTCCCAGTTATGATGGTGTTAGAGTCAATATCTTTCATTAGTTTTCCTAGAAGTTGCTTTATGAAAGTTGGCGCACCTATGTTGGGTACATATATGTTTAGGATGGATATTTCTTGCTGATGGATTGAGCCTTTTATCATTATGTAGTGGCCTTCTGTATCTTTTTTGATTTTTGTAGCTTGAAGGGTATTTTGTCTAAAATTAAGATCACTACTCCTCCTTTCTTTTGTATTCCGTTTGTCTGAAAGTTTGTTTCCCATCCTCTTACTTTGAGTCTGTGGGTGTCCTTTCTAGTGACGTGAGTCTCTTGAAGGCAATAGATTGTTGCCTGATGATATTTTATCCATTTTGCCATTCTATGTATTTTCAGTGGTGCATTTAGTCCATTCACATTTAGGTTAATTGAAATGCAAGAGTTGATCCCTGTCATAAGGTTCTTACAGAGTTGTTCCTGTTTGCTTGTTGTCTTTCTTTGGGTTCTGGAGTTGGCTCATGTGTGTTTTTAATCTCTTGCCTGTACTCTTGTGAAGAATGTTGTTGTTCTTTTTTCTTTTTCTTCTGTGTTCAGTACTTTCTTAAGTTTTTCTTGTAGAGGTGGTCTGGTGGCAGGGTAGTTTCTTAGGGATTGGATATCTGGAAAAGATTTCAATTCTCCCTCACTGATGAAGCTTAACTTGGCTGGGTAGATTATTCTCAGTTGAAGTTGTTTATCTTTTAGAACTTTGAAGATAGGGCTCCAAGCTCTCCTAGCCTGGAGGGTTTCTGTAGATAAATCTGCTGCTATTCTAATTGATCTTCCCTGGTAGGTAGTCTGGCCTTTTTCTCTTGCTGCCTTTAGGATTTTTTCTTTTATAGCTACTTTGTTTAGGCGAATTATTATGTGACTGGGAGTTGGTCTTCTCATTTGTTGTCTTGCAGGGGTTCTCTGAATCTCTTGTGTTTGAATTTTTTCATCCTTGATGAGATGAGGGATGTTTTCTTGAATGATTTCATGAAATGTTTGTTCCAGTGTGGCTTCTGTTTCTCTCTCTGCCTCAGGAAGCCCAATTACTCTTAGGTTTGGTCTCTTGAAGTGAACATTCATCTCTTGCAGGTTTTGTTCTGTCTTTTTGAGCTTCTTTTCTATGCTTTTGACAGTTTGAGTTAGTTCAGTGTTTTGGTCTTTGAGCTCTGAGATTCTTTCTTCTGCTTGACTGATTCTGCTTTCCATGCTTATTAGTCTGTTGTTCATTTCCATCACAGTATTCTTTACTGCTGTCATTTCTGACATCAGCTCCTTCCTATTTTCCTCTTGTCTCTCCTCAATTTTTAATTTTTAAAATTCTCTCCATTAATGTCTTGATGTCTGGGTTTGTTGCATATAACCAGTCATTCTGGGGGCTCTTCATTGTTTGTGCTCCGGAATTTGTTTTCTCAGTGTCTGATCTCCCAGGGGTCTGTGTGAGACCTATATTCTTCTTTTGGTTTTTCTTCATTTGTGTGGGTTTTCCCCCTCCCTACTTTTTCCTTCCCTCCACATCACCGTCTTCTTTAATTCTGTTATTCAAGGGTAAAGGGATAGGTTTTACTTCTGTTTGTTCAATCTCCTATTCTTTATGTATGCCCTCTTACTTTGTTCAATTCTGGAGTTGCACTGTAGGTTGGGGTTGTCCTTTTTGCAGTTTTGAGATTTTCTTAAGGGGGGAGCTGTGATTCAAAATCTATCTGCAGGTCCTGGTATTTGCTGACAGGTGTGTGAATAACTGGAACCCACTTCCCACTGCCTTGGAATCTGTCTGTGCAGAGGGGCTGTAGGTTTACTCCCTGAAATAAATGTGGTTAGCAGAGGGGAGAGAATGGAGAAGACAGTGGGTTGAAGAGGGGGGTGGAGAGATAGAGGAGTAAGGGGGGAAACAAACGAGTGTGCCAACAAATGGAGAGAGAGGCCTATACTGAAACAGATAAAAACAATAGACCACAATTACAGACAAACCAACTCTCATACAAAAAATAAAAAATAAAAATAAAGCATATAGTGATGCTAACATACAAGCTAAGCAGCCACCTTGTTAGTGTGCTGTTCCTCTATACAAAGATATGGTTTACAGAGAGAAGAAAAGAGAAGAAAAGGAAAAGGAAAAAAAGAAGAAAGGGAACAATACAGTAGGAATAGAATTAAATCATTAAACTAATAGAATCAATGAAGCACACTCTGAGACATTTTGTTTAAGTCCAATGTCCTTTCAGGTCTGACTTCTAGTTTTATTCTGAAGCTGGTAAATTAGTTTGCAGTTAGGGTCAGTTGCCCCTGGTCTGCTGTGAAGGACAGTTCAGATCACCCTCCCTCTGTTCACC
>NW_007258648.1:24822-59021 GCF_000164805.1 Carlito syrichta
CGAGAGTCAGATACCCACTGCAGATCTCCTTTGCAGAGGGCTTCAGAGACCGGGTTGCCCCGTCGACATCTTGCTGCTTCTGTGGTCATTCTAATGTGATGCTTTGTCTTTCCTCTCTTCGATTCTGGAGCACCACACTCTCCTTATTTTCCTCCTGTATTTACTTATACCCTGTTGCAGTCACTGTACATGATTTTTAAATATTAGAGTTATTTAAGGATTTATTCTAATTCTATTTACCTTCTCTAGTTTCTTCTTAAGAAACATCACCATTCCCAAGTCTTTAGATATCATTTACATGCTTAGAACTCATCAATTTATATTTCCAGCTCACTGTTTTTTTTATGTCTTCACTTGGATGAGTTGAGGCACCGCAATTAAACATGACAAACACAAAACTCTTGAGTTTCTACTCTATGATGATTCCTCTATAAACTTTTGTATCCCAGCAGATGACACACTATCATTCAGTTGCCTATGTTAGAAACCTTAAAACCATTCTCATTTTGCTCTCACCGTCTATTTGGTTAAATATACATTTAAGCCCACTTTTTTTGCATTTTTCTAATGTTGTGTGGCTCCTATCTTCTCATGCCTTGAACACTGAAAATCTTTTATTGGTTTTCTTTATTTCATTCATGCTTTTTCTAGATTACTCTTCTAATCAGCAATGATATTCATGTTTTAAAAGCATAAATTAAACCACATCACTGCTCAGCATGAAATATCTCGCTAAATTCCTTTATTTAAAAAAATGCAAAATCCTTCACATGCACTATAAAGTTCTAAGAAAATCTGCTTTCTGCCTTCCTCTCCAAGGCTATTTTGTGCCATACTTTCCATTATTCTGTGTGCTTTAAGAAAGACCAGATTCTATCACCTTTTCAAATACATCAAGTGCCTGCTGATTTCCAGGCCTTTCATGTAAGTATCTCTACAACTTGGAAAACATTCCTATCTTTACCTAGCCAACTCCTATTTGGTTTTTAAGATTCAACTTTAATGTCACTTTCTTAGAAAGACCTCTCTATTCGTCCCCAAAACCATTACACTAATGGGAAAGGCAGAAAAACTTGCCGATTTTGGATGCTCTTATGTTTTTACTATATCAGGATTTATTGTGTCTTTAGATAACATCAAAGCTAGAGGCAAGCTAACAACAATAATAGAAATAATAATAGTAGCTGGGCTCAGTGGCTCAGCCTGTAATCCCGCACCTTTGGGAGGCTGAGGTGAGTGAATTGCCTGAGCCCACAGGTTCGAGACCTGCCTGGGCAATTTGGTGAGACCTCATCTCTACAATAAATAAAAAATCAGCCAGGTGTGGTAGCGCGCACCTGTAGTCCCAGTTACTTGGAAGGCTGAGGTGGAAGGATCGCCGGAGCCCAGCAGGTCGAGGCTGCGGTGGCCGGGAGCGGCCACTACACTCCAGTCTAGGCGACAGAGTGAGACTCCAACTCAAAAAAAAAGAAAAAAAGAAATAATAATAGTAATACAAGCAATGATAAATTAATTTTAAAATGTTGAATGCCTCACTATAGGGAAAAAACTGCTTTGAAAATTGGAGATAAAGCAATAAACTTAGATAAATTTCTGTCCTCAAGGAGTTCATAGTCAAACGGATCGGTCAGGATCCTAACAGACAAACAATTAAGATAAATGGGAAGAATTTTATTTAAAAAAAACTATTTACAAAGGTGTCAGCAAGGTGCAGGGACAGCACAAGGGATAATGCAACAAATGACTTTTAAAGAATTGGGGATGTTATTGCTTCAAAGTGCAGTGAGAGGGAACAATTACTGGAACCCAGGAAAGCAATAATTCTCAAATTTTAGTATGTCTATGAATCACCTGGTGCTCATGTTAAAACGTGGATTATCAGTAAGTCTGGCTTCCAGGCTCCCAGGTGAGACCCACGCTACCTCTCCTTGGACCGTGCTCTAAGGAGCACAGGTATAAAACAGAAGTGGAGTGACCTTCATGAAAGGAAAACCACAACCAATCTAGAGTAACCTCAATCATTCCTGAAATGATCTGGAGAAATAAGTAGCCTTACTTCAGTCTTCTCTCTGATGCTCTTATACTGCTGGAGTCCCCCATTAACTAAACCTAACCACATGCAAGAGGACTAGGAAATATCTTCACATTGTCAATACAGATAAGTCCCCTGGGCAAAAAAAGTAGGCTAGAGAAGTCTGGTGTTGTCTCTTCTTGTGTCAGAAGATTTCTGACACAAGAAAGATGAGCACTAAGCAAAAAATGATTTGGTACACAGTTTGCTAAACAGTGATAAATGCTGTAAAGAAAAAAAAATTAAAGCTAGATTCATAAGCTAGAAAAAGCTAGAAAATTGGAAGGACATTTGCTTGGTCTTGGAAGGGCTCCCAAATAAAGTGATTACTGTTAAGAATGAAATGAGAAGGGAGAGCAAGTCATGTGTGTATCTGGGGAAGGGCATTCTAGGCAGGGAGAACACATAAAAACTAGACAAAGATGCCAATATAACTGGAACAGAGCGTGTCGGGGTAGAAGGGTAGGAAGTGAGGTCAAGTTAGGGGGTTGGACCATGAAGACAATGGAGGAAACTGAGAGAACATGCAAGCAGTTTTAGCAATGGTCTGGGGAGAAAATGATAGCTTGTATCATGGTAATAGTTGAGGACATGATGAGTCTTGTTCTAGGTGTTTTGCGTGTATTTGGCCATTTAATCTCATAAAGCAGATGATATTATTATCTCAATTTCACCCTATAAAGCAGATGATATTATTATCTCAATTTCACAGATAAGAAATCTCTACAAACTATAGCAAAATCAATTCTTCAATCTTAGATAATCCGTCTTGGGGGAAGCATTCATTTTGAGCACCAGAATTAATTTTTTAATACTATCTTCTCTCTAAGACATCGAATTCATAAATGCCATTATAAGTTATTAAGTTCTAAGCCAATTTAATATTAAAATATTGTGATATCACTTAAGTTTCTGCCTTAACCTTATGTATATCTTTTTAATGTCCATCTTTCAGTAACTTTTTAAAATCATGTACACTCCACCTGTGGTTATAACTTCCCTTCTCACAACCAGTAATTGTTTGAATACTCTTTAGATAGTCTTTGCAGTTGTTCTTGACTATTAATAAGATGCTAAATTTATATCTGAAATTTCTCTTTCAGCTCAAATTTGGAGGATTTTGTTGATGATGCAATAGTACTATGGCCATGTATCCAACAGCTCAGGTCCCTACTCCTGATCTTTATATTCAGAATTTATAACTTTTCTTTAACTTTTAGCAGTATTGCCAATCCATGCACTAAAATCTCCCATGAATGTAACTTAGATATGTATTTATATTTTGGTAATAAATCTGAATTATTGGTATATCTTTCTGACTCAACATCATTATTTGCAATGGTTAGGAAATGTAGTGATGATAGTGGCATTGATTTTGTCTTAGAAATAGATAAAGATCAAAGGCCATGATAATTTTCTTTATTTGGTTAAATGAAATTTACTCAGCATGATACTGAGTTATGTATACTGTACTCTCCATATATGTTTACATATTAAACAAGGTAAATTATTCTAGTAATTAAAATACTATTAAGATAATTTAATAAAGATTCATATCTGTGTCAGGCATCTGTTGACATAAAAATTAAACTACAAGCAATAGTTTTCAACATTATTGAGTTCTCTTATTAATTATGCTATGTAAGTAATCTTCAATTTCAATTATTTATGTCAAAGTATACATTTTAATTGATTATAAGCACATTTTATAGATTATTTTTTATGCTTTGAAAACATACATCAGTTTTAAAAATTGAGAAGACAAGGATCACAATGCTAGATTTCTTCCTTTATTTCCTCTGCTCTTTACATGTTGTAATTTATATTTACCATACTTTAATATTCTTTATTATTTTTGGTTATATCAAATTTTCCAATATGTAGGATATGGTACAGATATTGCTATAACATTTAGAAATTAGAAATCCAGGAGGTGACAGATATTCAGCAAACTGTAGAGCAAATGCCTCTTGCTAAAAAGGCTCTTTTCCATCTATTTTGGCATGTTGGTTTTCTTTTGGGACTAGGTCCTAGCCCACTGGTACACAGATTTACTTTTCGGATCATTAAAATAAAAGAAAAGCTATTAAGTGTTATTCAAATTTATTAAAAATCACATTGTACACCACTTTATTATATGCCAGCCCTTCATATCTTATTGCATTGCAAATTTTTCTTTAAAAAAACGTAAACTCATTTTGAGCCTCTCTACTTACTGTAAATAAAAATTTCCAACATTATATTTCTTTAAGCATCCATTTATAAAAATGAAAGTATACTGCACCCAATGAGAAGGACTTGTATTTTAAAGGGTTTTATTTTTTAAAATACTGGTAAGTAGACTTTTTATAAGCCACATTCACACTCTTGTCCAATGCCATTGTTATTTTTAAATGAAATACTAGTCAAATCACTATATAATGTAATCTATTGAATACATAGCACATCTGAACATTTTAGTTTTCATAATGATAGATGCCAAGTCAGTATAATTTGTTTACCAAAAAGTCAACAAAATAGTTCAAGTTATCATTTCTTCCTCTCTTTGATTTATACTTTTAGATGTCTCGGGACAAAGACTATGATAGGACCATTTAAAATTCATGGAATAAGTCTTGGATGACTTCCAATGACAAGTAAATTGAGTGATTGAAAATTATAGAAAATGAGTTATGGGATTATAAAACGCTCTAAGTGAATTGACAATGGAATATTATTAGCAGCAGATATAAAAATATTTAATAATGTACCCATTAGCTGAAAGTAAAATGACTTCTTAAAATTACTCAGAGGTTGTGTTCCATCGCAAACATTTTTAAATCATCATATTTTAGTCATAATGTTTCACATTAATAAAATTTCAAGAAACAGTTCCCTGTGGTAAATATATGACTTGGTACATTTAGTCATTGCACTTAGCTCATTTTAATAGATGTAAATTCATCTTTGTCACGTCATTTCTTTCTTAATGGTCATTCAGTTTCCAAACATATATTAATTGGGTATCATTAATTTTAAACATTGAAAATATATTTCTTATCTTCTCTACCCAGTAACTTAAAAAAAATTTAATTTTGTGAAGAAAGTATTTTTACTAGGATCTAAAAAGAAATTTGATGCATTCATTTGAACTGATTTTTACCTAGACTTTTAAAATTATTCATTTTATGTGTTATAATTCAGTCATTAATTTTATTACTTGCTTTATGAGATCACGTTTATTTTTATACTAATCCAACTGCTTAAGTATATATAGCCACATTTAGTTTCTTTTCAAATGTCTCAATTTAAGAATCTTGCTTCAACAATCAGGTTAGTTGTTCCTCTTTCACTTTTATAGGATTGCTATTTGGGACCTGGCATCTTCTATGTAGCACACACCCCAACTCTTTGGTTTCCCCTTTTCAGTTTTTTGTTTGTTTGTTTGTTTGTCTGTTTGTTTGAATTAGGGTCTCACTCGTCACCCAGGCTGGAGTCCAGTGGTGCAATCACAGCTCACTGCACCCTCCACCTCCTGGGCTCAGGCAATCCTTCCTTCCAAGTACCTGGGACTACAGGAACTTGCCACCATGCCTGTCTAATGTTTTTTATTTTTTGCAGGGATAAGTTCTCACTATTTTGCCTAAGCTGGTCTTGAACTCCTGGGCTCAAGCAATCCTCCTGTCTTAGTCACCCAAAGTGGTGGGATTGCAGGCATGAGCTACTATGCCCTGCCTCAGTTTCTTATATTAAACTTTCCTTTCAGCAATGAAGCCTCTTGACTCTAATTTAAATTAATGATAATCACCAATTTTGCTGAATTTTCTAATCTAACAGACAGACCAATATTACTTTTCATTGAATACTTCTTTGTTGGCCTGTCTGCAAACCTTAATCAGCCACAGGAATTGAAATATAGTGCCTATTGTTGAGAAAATATTCTTTTGGAATCTGACATTATATGATTATAAAATTTAATTCATTTGTTAATGCTGAGAAACAATTTGATAAGCTGCTCATATTTTCTCTATTGACTAAACTAAACTTTTCAACTTTAAAAAAAATCTGTAAAACTCCTTATTTGAACAAAATCTTACCTGGAACCCTAATATGTAAAATAGGTATAATTTAGATTGTTCTGGCTTTAACAGGGATGGCTGCTCTTTTTCAATATGCTCCTCACTCTAAAGAAAGCCTACAAAAAGGAAGAGTAAAAAAATAGAGAGACAGATGGAGATAGAGATGGAGAAAGAAAGAGAGAGGAGAGAGACAGAATGAATATGTGTGTTAATTCCTCTTTGAATGACTTTAATTTATTCATGGCTTTTCTGCATGTATATGGAATCAACATTTACCTGCATGTTTGTTAGCATGTAAATATGTCATTAAGTGAGAAAAAGAATAGGGTGTGAGGCTATCCATGCACACACAAAAAGTTCAGACACCAATAATTTTCTAGGTATGCAACACTGAGCAGGTTATTTGCCCCCATTTCTTATCCATAAAATAGGAATAATAGCAACAATAATCTCATAGCACTTATTACATGTAAAGATACTTAGAATAAAGCCCAGCAAAGTCTACAAAGTGTTCTGCAAATATTAATTGTTATTTGTCTCTCTGTATTTGCTATTTTTTAATTTCTGATTTTCTACAATGATGTATATTACTTCTGTGATATAAAATTATTTAAAAAGAAATAGGAAAAATGGCCGGGTGTGATGGCTCACGCCTGTAATCCCATCACTTTGGAAGGCAGAAATGAGTTCAGGATTGCCTGAACTCAGGGATTCCAGACCAGCCTGAACAACATGGTGAGACCTTGTCTCTACAGTAAATCAAAAAATTAGCTGGGCATAGTGGCGCATGCCTGTGGTTCCAGCTACTTGGAAGGCTGAGGTGGAAGGATCACCTGCCTAGCAGGTGGAGGCTGCGGCGGCCGTGAGCGTGCCACCACTTCACTTCAGCCTGTGACAAAGTGAGACTCTGACTCAAAATAAATAAATAAATAGGAGAAATACTGAGAAAGCATGTAGAACATGTAAAAATATACTTCATAAAAATGCAAATACTTCTGCATTCTTATAAAGTCTTAAATGTGTTTGAAATATGAGGGTACAATTATTGAAAGTTAGGGTTGTGTCCAGGAATCTATGCTGGAAACGTATTGCTTTGGCTTACAGATTTTCAATCTGAGTGTTGCAAGCTCTTAGGAGTTCTGTTTCTGTGCCTCTGGGGCTGGGGCAAGGAATGAAGGGAGGATGAGTGAAGAGGGCATGAGACATTCCTTCCTTCTTGCAACTTGAGAAACTTGATTTTGTTGTTTTATGTAGTCAGTTTCTGAAGACCCAAAAAAGCTTGAAAACAGCTACAATGAATCAAGCAGAATGGGTGCTAGTATAGTTTAAGCCCATCAAACCTACAAAAATGATTCATTTGAACAATGAGAGATATATGTACAATGAGCAGAAAATACTTCTCTTGGAATAAACCCTACTTGTCAATTTTATGGGAAGGATTAATTAAGACATTCTCTAATAAGACAGAATACCATGATGACCCAAGATCCTTAATTAGACAACTTTTGAATTTTACCGTGTCTTGTATCAATTTTCTGAGTCTATAAGACAAAAGTTATTATAGATTGCCTCTCATGTTCTTGGAATCTTGAAGTCTAAGAAATCCTGAAGCATGTCAGTTCCTGCTTTCACGAAGCAACTCAGTTTCAAAAGAACTTGTAGGACTTGCTGTTTCAACAGGAGAGGCTTTTCCAGACACGACTCACTGAAACTCATTTGCCAGCTCAAGTTGGAGTCTCAAAGCCTCCTCGCAATGTTGAGATGATAAACCAGATGCCTTCAATCAAGATCAATTCCAGGAAATGCTGGCCCAGTTTACACTAAAAAAATACTGAGAACTTTTGAGCTATATTCATCTATTCATGATGAGTTAAAAATAGAAGGAAGAGACTCTTTCTTTATAAATCATTCAATGTTTCTCAAAAATCTCATTGTGACATCATACATGTTTATTTATCCAGCAAGTATGAAGAACTAAAAATGGAGCTATAGATTTTGCAGGATCCTGATTTCAACTGGAGTTGATAAATGTCATGGGCTTTATCGTGAAGGCTAGCAGGCATGTTACAGAAATAGTATATCTTCTACCCCTGTAACAAGTATCTTTCTGATAATACTGCTTATATCCTCAAATCACAATGATGGAATTTTCTAAATGGCAGATAGATCATCCTTTCTGTCTTTCGAACTATCAATGCAAAAGCAAACTATAGGGAGAAAGACAGACATGCCCATAGGAATATGGGTAATCAATAGCACTAAAGGAAACAATAGTGGTATGAATGGAAAGTTCAGAGGAATTAGAAGAAGTAGAACGGTCAAGAGCACAGAAACAGAAAAGGAAGAAAAATGAAAAAAAAATCTAATAAGAAATTGTACACATTAGACATTCTTTTTTACCTAAAAATGAAGTAACTTGCAAAGGAAAAAGCAGTTTCCTGTAAACGTAATATCATAAGAAAAGATATGCAGTATCATAGGAGGAGTTACCAAGGTCAATGACAAGGCCAGACTGAAGGTGAGAGTGATGGACCAAGAAGCAAAGGAATAGACTGAGACAAAGACCTGTTCTTCAGACCAAACAAAATTATTTCCATCTCTCTAGAGTAAAAAACCTGATGGTTATCATAAACTCAAAGTTATGCAATTGTCTTGCCTATATTTGTTTTTGTTTTATTTTAATAGCTTTAGGGTGTACAAATGACTTTTGACTGCATGGATGCATTGCATAGTGGCAAGAAACTCTGGGCTTTAAGTGTACTCACCAATCCCACTTGTGCCCATTGTGGTCAACAGGTGGTTTTTTTCATCCCTTCTCCCCTTTCTTCCCCTTTCCTCCCTTTTTGAGTCTCCACTGTCCATTATCCATTTTCTGTGTCTTTGAAGTGCCTCAGTTTAGCTCCCATTTGTTAGTGAGAGCATGCAGTGTTTGGTTTTTCTGTTCCTGTGTTATTTCACTTAGAATGATGGTTTCCAATTACACCCAAGTTGCTGTAAACACATTACTTCATTCTTTTTATAGCTGAATAGCATTCCAGGTTTGACTGCTTACATAATCTCATATTTCTCATAGGCTTTGCTCATTCTTCTTAATTCTTTTTTCTTTATTTCCTTCTAACTGAGTTAATTTGAGGGACCTTTATTCCAGCTCTGAGATTATTTCTTCCACTTGATCTTGTCTACTGCTAAAGCTTTGTACTGTGTTTTGTATGTCCATCATTGAGTTGTTTAGTTCTTTTTAGTTATTATTAGTTTTTTGATGTTGTCAATCTCTCTTTTTATCTCCTGAATTGTTCTCATTTCTTTGCTTTGGTTATCAACTTTCTCTTGCATCTCATTGAACTTCTTTATAATCAATATTCTGAATTCATTATTTGACATGTCAGAGATTTCATTTTGGTTAGGGTCTTTTTGTTTAAGAGTTGGTTTGTCCCTTTGGAGGGGTGGCATTCTGAGTTTTTAAAAAATATACTTCCATGGTTGCTTCTCTGGATCTTTTTCAACTGAATAAACTAATATGTATGAGTTCCTTTGAAACAGATAACCTTTATATGTAGACTAACCCAAGTGTTGGTTAAATAACAATGTAGTATTGGTGTGGGCTGGCTTGCTGCCTCCTGTGAGGCTGGGGTGGGGGAGTCCAAGGAGGCTTATCTTGCTCCTCAGTGGTGGGTGCTGGCTTCAGCAAATTACCTGTTGTGTTGTGTCATTAAACTTCCAAACCAGACCAGGCGCAGTGGCTCAAGCCTGCAATCCCAGCACTTTGGAAGGCCAAGGCGAGAGGATTGCCTGAGTTCAGGGATTCAAGATCAGCCTGGGCAACTTAGTGAGACATCATCTCTACAATACATCAAAACATTAGCCAGGCCTGGTAGGGCATGCCTGTAGTTCTGGCTCCTTGGAAGACTGAGGCAGAAGGATTATCTGAGTCCAGCAGTTCGATGCTGGGGTGGCCGTGAGAGTGAGACTCTGACTCAAAAAACCAAAACAAAACAAAACCTCCAGGCTGGCATATGGCTCCTATGAGTAAGAGCTGACTACTGCCAATGTGGATGGGTACTGGTTCTTGTTTACTGGGTGAAGCTCTCTGTTGTCTTAGCAGTGCGCTGGTCTGTGGCGTGCACTGTGGTCTGAGCTCTCAGTTTAGTCCCAAGGAGGGAAGCACAAAGATGATTGGGGCCAAACCTGGCAGACCCACCTATGGGTCTGCTAATGGTAGCACAGGCATCAAATTCGAGGCTGGAACTGGTGTGTGACTTCTGAGTGCCCAGAGGTGTGCATTGGTGAGGTTTTAGGAGACTTCTACTACCTCAAGTTCTCTCCTCAGGAAGGTAAGAGCAGCCTAAACTCCAAATCTAGAAGAATGGGGGCTCCAGGTACCCGGGAATGTCTGGACATTGAGCAGAGAGAGCACCATAGGACCAAGGACTCCATTCCTGGGGAAAGAGGTGGCCTGGCTCCTACTCCAGGTGATTGGGTGTGTTAGGGCATGGCGCACAGGGAACCTCTTGTACAAGTATCATGGGACAGGAGAGTGGTGTGGCTTAGACTACTAATTCAGGTGTGTAGACATGTGGGGCACCTGATCCTTGGTACTGGAGGGCACATTTCTTAAGACAGACTAGAAGGGCAGGCTCCCCCCCCATAATGTTTACAGCCCAATTCCAGGTCCTGGAGTAAACCGTGGCTTCAGGCTTTGCTACCCAGTGGAAACCATGAGATCAGAAACTCTCCCACCACTCAAGCTGCCGACTCATGCAGAGGAGAGTTTCCTTCTTTTGGTCTTCTGCCACTTAGACTGTTTTCCCAGAAGTGTAGGAGTGAGGCCTTCCTTTTCCTCAGTACTGCTGAGACATGCTGCCCAAAACGACCTCATTTACCCCTGCTGTTCTTTGCTTTGAAATATAGTTTGATATTAGTATAAGCACTTCAGCTCTTTCTTGATGAGTGTTAGCATAGTATATAGTTTTACAGTTTTTAAAATTTTAACTGATTTCATTACATTTAAATTAGGTTTCTTATAGGCAACTTATGTTGGGAAGTTGTTATATTTAACCTGAAAATCTTCCTTTTTTTTCTTTTTGAAGTATTTAGACCACTTGTTTTAAATGTTATTATTGATGCTGCTAGGTTTAAATATATCATTTTCTAATTTTTCATCTGTTTTTTGTCCTTTCTTTTAAAATATAAATTGATTGTGTATCCTCATGATTCTCCTTTATCTCCTTTGTTGGATTATTAGCTATAATTTTTTGTGACTTTTAAAAAAATGTTAATGGTTGTTTTTGGATTTATAATATACAGCTTTAACCTATAATAGTCTAGCTTCAGGTATAATAATACCACTTAATATATAATATTAAAACTTTATAATAGCATACTTCCATTTCTTCTCTTCTGATTTTTATTTTATTGCTTAAATACATTATAATTTTGCATATGTTGTATACCCCACAATACATTGTTACTTTTAAAAAATAATTTTATTTTAAAGATACTTACACAAAATAAAAATATATATTTATCCATGTAATTATCACATTCAGTGCTTCTCATTCCTTAGTACAGATCCAGATTTCTCCTGTTATTTTCTTTTTATCTAAAATACTTTTTGTATTATATAAGAACATGAAGGACATTACATTAAGTGAAAAAAGCCAAGCACAGAAATGTAAATACTGTATAATTTAACTTATGTGTGAAGTATTAAAAAAAAAAAAGACAAACTCACACAAGCAGAAAGTAAAATAGTGGTTACCAGCAGTTGAAGGGGTGGGAGATTTTGGTCAAAGAACTTAAAATTTTATCTAGGTGGGATAAATTTAAGAGACCTATTATACAATTCGTGATTATGGTTAATAACAATACATTGTATGTTGGATAATTGCCAAGAGAGTAAATCTTAAGCATTGTCACCACACACACACAATGATAAACATGTGAGGAAATGCATATGTTAAATAGCTTGATTTAGTCATTCCACGATGTATACACATATCAAAACATCATATTTGTTGTGTACTAGAAATATATACAATTTGTACTTATCTGTTAAAAACACTGAAAAGTTTACTCTCTCTGATATTTTCAATGACAAATGTAATATTAATAATGCTATAGCTTCTAGTACCTTGACACTACAGATTTCTTATCTCCTCAAAACCAATGACTTTCTTTTCAAAGTGCCACTTTTGTGTTTACCTAGTCCTGACTGCCTCAGGAAGATTAAATACATTTATTCTCTGTTCTCTTCCTTCTTGAATAATGCAATGGCAATCATTGCACTAAATTGTAATTCATTATGTTGGTTTCTACTGCTAAGCTGTTACTAGTTAAAACTATTCAACTTATAGAAATGTTTATTCTCAAAACAGATTTAATTGTCTTTTTTTCTCATTTTTTCAATCCTTCTAAGTTAACTTTTTGTACTCAAGGTGATAATCTCTTTCATCTTCCAATTCTCTACAATCATACTCTCATTTTATTACTGTTACTTAACATAGATACAATTATGATTAAAAGAATGGAGAAAATAAGATATGGAAATGTTCATCTAAAGAACAGGTACCCACATGGTGATATTGTTTTTGGTGTATTCACTATAATTTAGGCACTGATCCACAGTATTTTCATTTGAGAAAATTATCTGTTTGTATTTCATAAGCCAATCTCACTCAAATTAATATCTACATCTATAACAAATAAACAGGTACATGAATGACTATAACTAATCTTATTTTGAACTAGGGGTCCCAATACTGTGGATTGGATTGTTTTCCTCATCTCCTACTAGTGTGTATTTTTTGCACTGAAAAAGGTGTAAGCCTATGCTTCCTTGATATTGATGATGATAATAATTTTTAAAAAATAATCCCTATCCCTTATCTAGCACTTTTATGTGCCAGGCACTATTTTCAGTATTTAAATTTAATTGGTGAAGACTCTCTTTCCTGATTCCTGGGGCAAGATGGCAACGGAACCAGTCGCAGTGTGAATCTCTGCATGAGTGAAGGGGCATAAAGACAAGTCTGTGTCCATATCTATGTGCAAGTGGGTGAGTGAATGTCCAACTAAGGGGAGACTCGGGATCAAGTGGCCAAGGACTCCCTGTAGAAGCAGCTGCAATTTACCGCTGCTTTGAATTCATCATCCACCATGCATGGAAGGATCCACCATTCCTGGGGCACCTCTCCGGAAAAGGCAGCAGAGATCAGCAGCCTCTTGACAACTGGTACCCAGCTCACCACTACCACCTGTGGCAATGGACAAGCATTGACAGCAGGGACCACCAAGAAGACACAGGGAGGAGAACTGAAGCTGAGTCCCAGCAGAGGTTAAGATGCCAGTGGATACCATTTTGGTATCATTTTCTCTGTCATTAGCCTGACAAGGACCTTCTTTAGCTCCCCTGGTTCTGAGCAGCCTACATCCAGTGATCTCCACACCCCTCTGGGATCACCATCATTTCCCCAGGCACGATACGTTGAGTGCACCATACTGAAGAGATTCTGTCTCACACATTGGAACAAACACGAACACGTAGTCAGAGGGGAGACTTAGCAGTCACTGAGTTAGGCAGCATACATACACCCCCACTACAGGGACAGTTTGTAAGGTTGTGGGAAGTGGGTTCCAGGGGGCTCACACACCAGTCAATGGGTACTGTGATCTGCAGAGAGCTTCTGAACCACAGCTCCCCCATTACACCTCAATCAAATCTCAAAACTGCAAAAAAGACAGTACAGCATCTCTTTCTCAGTCTGGCTTCAAAATTGAGCACATTCAGAGGATTTACGTAAGGAAGAATATGATATGACAAATAGAAGTGAAAGCTATCCCCACTATCCCTGAGCAATGGAATTAAAGATGGAAGTGGGGGGAAGTGGGCGGGGAACTATCACAAATGAAGAAAAACTGAAGGAAGATCATGGATATTCTCCAGATTCCTGAGAAGACAACGTCTGAGAATACACACTCTGGAATCAAACAATGAAGAGCCCCCAGAATGACTGGTCTCAAACCACAAATCCAGAAATCAAGATATTCATAGATAGAATGAATAGAAATGAAGAGAGACAAGAGGAAAGAATGAAGGAGTTGGTCATTGAGATGATGACAATAAAGAATACAAAAAATAATTCGCTGACAAGTGTGAAAAGCAGAATTAACCTAGCAGAAGAAAGAATCTCAGAGCTCAAGGACCAAAATATGGAACTAAGCCAAACTGTTAAAAACATAGAAAGGAAGAATAAAAAGATGCACGAAGCACCCAAGAGATGTGTGCTTATATCAAGAGGCTGAACTTATATGCCTGATTGGCATTCCTAAGGCAGGTAGAGAGGCTGCCCTGGAGCAAACATTCCATTAAATTGTCCAAGAAAACTTGCCTCATCTCATCAGAGAAATGACCATTCAAACACAAGAGAAAAGCAAAAGCAAAAAGCTAGAATCGTGGTAAGCACTGTAGGAAGGGCAGTTAGAAAAAGAAATGAGAGAACCCCTCCCCCCAGGCAAAATGTGGGTATCAAAAGGGACAGACTAAAGGAAGGTTTAATCCAAAAGGAACTATGAAAAGGGAATTTAATCAAAAGATTTAATCAAAAGAGAACTGGATGTTATAATTGTAAGAAACCAGCGCATTTCAAGAGAGATTGCCCTGAATTAAAAAAAAAAAAAAAGTCACTCTTATGCCACTAGATGAAGAATAGGGAGGTCAGGGGTTCCCCTTATCAGGCCTCACCAGGACCCCATGATAAATTTGAAGGTGGGGCCTAATGAAGAGGACAATCTTCCTCATTGATATTGGGGCAGCTCACTCCTCCCTAATCTTCCAATCCCCAAATGTTTGATTTTTACCAGAAAAGCTCTAGTCTCTGGAGTAAACAGAAAAGGATTTCAGGTTCCTATATGTGAACCCATGATTATAAGAACTGAAACTGAGACAATGACAGGGTCATTTTTATTTGTCCCAGAAGCAGGAATAAATATCCTAGGCAGAGACCTAATTGTCCAGACGGTCCTTAATGTAGGGATGGAACAAAGTCAACTTAAGATCCTAATGGCATATCTCACAGAGGAAAAAGAACAACAACAACAAAATTAGCCCTAAAGTATGGATGAGAGAAGGAAATAGAAGAGATGAGAAAGGTAGGGTCTGCTCCAAACAAGGAAGGGAGGTGGATCCTCCTCGATGGAAGAGAGATGGTCAGCAAACCAATTGTTAGGGAATTAATGACTATATTGCATAAGGAAAGCCATTGGGGAACTCAAGCAATATGTAGCACACTCTTAAAAACCTGTGGCTATGTAGGCATTTTTACTATTGCTAAACAAATCTGTGAAAGATATATAATTTGTCAGAAAATAAATAAAAGAGTAATCAGGGGGGTCATTAAAAGGGGGGAATTTCCTGGATTAAGACCCTTCCAAAGAATACAAAGTGATTTCACTGAAATACCCAAGGCTGAAAAACAAGTACCTGTTAGTAATTGTTGATAATTTTACTGGGTGGATGGAGGCATACCCAGAACAACAACTACCACAGGGTCTGTAATAAAAATACTTTTGAAACAGGTAATCCCTAAATTTGGTCTAATAGAAAACATTAATTCAGATAATGGAAACCATTTTACCAAGGTGGTATTACAAGGCATTACAGCAGTACTCTAAATGTGATGGAACTTTCATACACCATGGCATCTGTCATCCTCAGGATGGATAGAGCAAATGAATCACTCTAAAGACCCATATAACTTAACTAATGTTAAAGATAAAGTTGCTCTGGGTCAAATGTCTTCTGATACCTCTCCTCCAAATTAGAACAACCCCTCAAAGGGATTTGGGATTGTCACCCTATGGACCATCATATGGGTTGCTCTATCTAGGTAGAACAACAGAGTTACCAACCCTGGAAACCAAAGGTGATTTTTAAGAGAATATATTTCAGCCATCTCCTCTATCCTATCTTCCATTAAATTAAAAGAACTCCTTGCTCAAACTCCTCCTCTTGAGTTCACAGTTCACCATTTTCAGCCTGGCGACTGAATGTTGATCAAGACTTGGAAGGAAACTAAGCTCCAACTGAACTGGGAAGGACCATACCAAGTGCTCTTGACTATTGAAATGACTGTCTGAATGGCAAAAAGAGGTGGACACATCATAGCCAAGCCAAAAAATCAATAATAGGGACTACAGTAAAAGAGAGACAAGATTGGTAGGAAGTCTCTCAAATATAACCTCCAAAGATAAAAATAAGAAAAAGTTCATTTAAAATTTAGTCTTCATGAATGTTCTTGGAGTTCTCCTTATAACCCTACCTATAGTGACTGCTTTTATTGTCCTATCTATCTGTTTTATTAGATGCTTATGTTAAGGGCCTCTTAATTCTGAAAACCCACGGGACTCTTTCCTCACTTGAGAACCACCAAGATGTCTAATTACTTGCAGACCTCTATTATTGTTGTAACTTTATGAACCATAAATATACAGGCAACCAGAGGTGAGCCTTATCCCTTTCACACTAACTTGATAATCAATGTGACTAAAGCCTTATCACCTCAAACTATAAAATTTGATGCATATCAAATATTGCCTCGTGGAAACCTAGCGAAGCAAAAACAATTATCTCAGGCAGACAAATATCTTTGTCCTGAGCCAAATATAGGTGAAGAGGATTTAGATTTTGAAATTTTTGAGGGACATCCCTGAGCCCACAAAAGCCCCCAGTTGAGATAACTCATGGTGAACTACTCAAATTCAAGGTTGGACTACAACTCCCAGAGAAACAATGAAGCCCCTACAGTCCTTGAAACCCAAAATAAACTTATCTAAGGAAATTCCACCAGCAGCCTGTAGAGATTTAGAATGTAATCCTATACGTCTGACTATTAATGATCCTGCTACTTTAGTTCAAAAGCCTGAGGTGGCACCTTGAGTTTATGGATTGGGAACTGATGTTCAAGACGAGACCCTCAAGGACAATTAACCCTTCTTTTAATCAAAACTGTAGCTGTAGGTATACTGAAACCAATCCTAAACCCCAGTGATTACTACGACCTCCCTAGCAATGATCCCCAAAAGGTAACTATAGTTGAAATTAAAGGTTTAAAACAGGCTGTGGAACTCAAAACTGGTTATAAGGAAACAAATGCCCAGATGGAATGGATAAAATTTATGGTATTCACTCTAAGTAAGAGTGATTGCTATGCATGAACCACAGGATGGTTTTAGTCTCAAGTGGTTCCATTCGATATCGACTGGGATACAGGCCCCACTGGAATGACTTGTATGTTAGCCCTGTACCAAGACAAGGATGTATGGGGAAATGAGACATGCAAGAGCTTGTTCTGCTTCATCCTGCCTTGCAGAAGCCAGATTCAATGGTAATTCCTTCCTTTTCTATGGGTAAATTGAATCACTCCTCATGTCTTTCCAGATGGGGGAAAGGCTTTGCTACTCCCATAGGGCAACTGCAAACTTGTACCCAAGTCCTGAGTGTCTCAGAGGTACACAAGGGCAACTGCTCTCACTTTAGCGTTCCTTGAACTGATATTTGGTGGTACTGTGGAGGAAGGAAACTTAAGGACTTGTTACCACCCAAATGGACTAGAACCTGTACTCACCATGGCATTTTATTCCAACCTAAAAATTCATCCTCAAAACAGAAGCAAAAGGTCATTACAAGGATCATTTGATCCCAACATATGTTATCATTGCTATAGGAGTCCCCAGTGAATTTAACGGTAGAAATCAAATAGCTGCGGGATTTGAGTGCATGCTCTTCTGGTGGTCAACTGTTAGTAAGAATGAAGATTGGATTAATGGCCTTTACTATAACCAACAAAGAATATTATTAATTATACTAGAGATGCTGTCAGAGAAATGTGGAACAAATGGATGCCACCAGCTGAATGACTTGGGAAAACTGCATGGTTTTCAATATGATGTTAGCTGAGAAAGGGGGTGTCTATGTTATATTGGAGGGAAAATGTACTTTTATTACAAATAACATAGTGTCTAATGGAACTGTCACCAAGACACTACAAGGGATAGCTACTCTGGCCAATGAGTTGGCTAAAAACTCTGGGATTGATGATCCTTTTACAAATTGGAGAGAAGGCTGGTTTAAAAAAAAAAATAGAAGGAAATGATACCCTCAATCTTAACCTCCTTTGTGATTGTACCAGTATTATTAACAACCATAGATTGCTGCGTAATTCCCTGTGTTAGAGGCTTAGTCCAAAAACTGTGACTGACTTGGTGTGTATGCTCACTTGAAAGGTACCTGTTCTTGCAAGAACAAGATTAAAAGAGCTACTTCATTCCCCCAATCTCTGAGTTTCCATGTTGTGCTTTGATGATGAAACTGAGGAGGAGCAATTCATCTCCCACAATGTAGTACTATTTGTATTGAATCTGATTGGAGACATTTTACTTTTTTTCACATGAATATTTACATGTGTTCCCAGATCTGGGAAACATTTCCTACTATTATTGCTTTAAATAAACTTTCTTCTCTTTAATCTGTCTCTTCACCATCTTTAACAACTTCAAGTCAAATTGTTCTCTTTTGATGCTATCCCATAAATTCTATAAGCTTTTTTCACTCCTTACCTTTTTTCTTTCTTCTTTGACTGTATATTTTCGAATAATCTTTCTTTGAGTTCAGAGATTCTTCTGCATGATCAGTTTTACTTTTGATACTCTCTATTGCATTTTTCATTTCATTCATTGTATTTTTGAGTTCCAGAATTTCTGTTTGATTTTTTAATATATAATTTCTTTTTTTTGTTAAATTTTCTGTTTAGTTTTTTATTGCTTTCTTGATTTTGTTGAATTATTTCCATATTTTTCTCAAAGTTTGTTGAATTTTCTTAAAGCAATTATTTTAAATTCTTTGCTTGTCACTTTGTATATCTTCACTTTTTTGGTGTTAGCTACTGGCAAAATTATTGTGTTTTGTCTCCTTGGTGTATTATGTTTAGTTTTGCTTTACATTGATGCCTGTTTATTTGGTGTAACAATTAACCTTTCTAGATTTTAAGGGCTAGTTTTTCTGTGGAAAGACCTTTCCCCATTCAGGGTTGAAGGTGCACTTTCTAGGTGGGGTGCAGGGGTTCTGGCACCACTGAGGGCACATCAGTGTAGTCTCTGTGCAGTTCTGTCATCTGAGTTTGATGTTGGCAAAGACTGCAGAAATCCTGTGGATATCTGCGGTGGTAGTGAGAGTTGTTGAGGTCTTTGGTGGAAATGACTGCTAAGGTTTTTTCAGTCTACCTTTCTCCTATTGAGAAAATTGTGGTTGAGGGAATTCTTCTTGCCACAGGGTCTGACTTGCAAGCCCATTTATGGTGGCAGTGGCATTAGTATCTGTTGAATGTGCCTCATGGAGTGGCCATGGAACTGAGGCCTGAAGCATGAGCTCACTTGAAGGAACTATGATTCTATCTAGGAATTAATGGCACTGGTGTCCAAAATGCAGGCAGTCTCAGCATTGTATTGGTAAAAGTATGTGAGGTACGGATGCTTGTGAAGCAGTCAGTTAGCTAAAGGGTACACTGGATTCTGCAGAGTTGACTGGTTGAGTGGTGACTGAAATATGGACATGAGTGAGAATTTGTCAGCATTTGAACTAGCTCACTATGGCAATGGTTCCAATGTTTGAGACATAAGCAGGCCCATGAAAGTGGCAAATTCAGGGCAGCTGTGGTTGTGAGAGGTGGTGGCTCCTTTCCTGAAGCTACTCAGTGCTGCCTCCTTCTTGGATAGGAAAGAAATGTGTAGCCCTGTCTCTTTCTCTGGGGTCCTCTGGCAGAAATGCATATTTGTAATCAAGTGTCATCTGTGGATCAAACCACTGGGAACTAAAGTGGTTCCTGCCATGTGACTGATACCAATAGCCTACACCTTTTTTTTTTTTAATTCCTATTCATCTTTGGGCATCTCAGGTATGCTAATCTTTTTTTGTTGTTTACTCCCCTATGTTGTTGCAGATTCTTTAATGTGCTCTAGAGCCTTCATTGAGCTATTTTGATTTGTCAAAATATATTTTTGTGGGTGGATGAAGGCTGGTGTCTCCTACTCTCCCATCTTGGTGACATACTTTGCAGAAACTTTTTTTTAAAGCATGACAAAGTCAATAAAGTATCAAAAAAGAATTTAAGACACAACACAAGAAATGTCACAAAGCAATGTAAAAATAATTGCTAGTGCAAATAGTTATAGTGATTCAAACAGTAAGTATAAGTAAATGCTATAAATGGTTTTTGTTGGTTCATGTTGAGTCATTACAATAATGCAATGACAGGCAAAACAAAATCTAAATGATAAAAAATAGTTTTAATGCAGAAAAATCTTTAATTTTAGATGGATTTTTAAATGCCTGTCAATGGACCCAAACACACATTATGACAATAATATTAAACTTTTCTCCTCGCCTTCTGCCGAAGTTTTTTTTTTAATTTTCCTTTACACACAAAAATGTCAGGGTCAGCAGAGCTGCTAGAAAGTAATATAACAACGAGTACACTTAAAGATTGCTCTTAAATCATACAAAGTGTTTAAAGGTGTTTTTCTGTTTCTGGAAAGAGTGTCATAAATGATGCAAATAAGTAAATCAACATATCCATGCTAGCATTAAAAAACTACACAGTGACTTATTGTGATGAAGCACCATCAGGAAAAATTATTTTTTCTTTTTCTTTTTCTGAGTTGGAGTCTCACTCTGTTACTCAGGTTGAAGTGCAGTGGCACACTCATGCCCACCGCAGCCTTGATCTGCTGGGCTCAGGCGATACTTCTGTCTCAATCTTCCGAGTAGTTGGAACTACAGGCATGCACCACCATGTCTGGCTAATTTTTTGATTTATTGTAGAGACAAGGTCTCACCAAGTTGCCCAGGCTGGCCTCAAACCCATGGACTCAGGCAATCTTCTTGCCTCTGCTTGCCAAAGTACTGGGATTATGAGCATGAGCTACCATGTCTGGCTACTTTTTTCTTAAAACAGTTATGATCACTAAAATTATTTTTGAGGACTCATAACATTAAAAGGGCAAAAGAAAAGCACATCTCTCTCTACATATACACACACATATCATACATTATATAATAAGCATTGTATATGATACATACAATATTTATTAATATGCACTACATATATTGATATAAAGTCATTTTCTTTTTTCTTACCTTTTCTATTATAGCATGGATTTATAATGCACATATGTACTATAAATAAATGCACATATATAACATCTTGAAGTTTTTTTTAGATCCAGTTCATTATCTATTCTTTACTTGCTTTTCCTAATGTTTGTTTATTGCACTTAATAATACAATTTCATTATACTTCCAGTTATTCTTTGTAAGATCGCCAGCGCTTTATTTATACTAATAAGCGTTCATGCTCACTGCCCTTTCCTTCTTCATTGGTTTTCCTTTTCTCTGACATACTTGCTTGATCTTGTCCATGTTTTGTGGCTCTGAAGTCTTTCTCATCTTCCTGATTGTTAGTTAGCCTCATCTTGCTTTTCTCACATAAATTAACCTGTGCTCAGGAAGTTTTCGTTGTTGAGGCAAAATAGAATGCTTCGACTGTAAAATATTATGTTCATATTCATGAGTTCAGATAAGTGTATAAACTTGGGCAGCTGCAACTCCAACTCCAGGAAAAACAGAGATAATTTTATCCCCAAAATGTCCTTTGGGCTCCTTTCTAGCCAGTTTACCAGCTTCAAGGAGAAACCACTGTTCTCCTAATACCATAGATTAATTATGGCTGCCTTAGCTTTCATATAAACTGAATAAAACAGTATGTACTCTTTCGTGTCTGGCTTCTTTCATCAGATACAATAGTTTTTACATTTATCTTTGTTGTGGAAATTATCGGTAATTTATTCATATTGATTTCTGAGTAGTATTTCATTTTTTAAAAATATATCACAGTTTATCCATTTACCTTCTGATGGACATTGGGTTGCTTCTAGTTTTAGCCATTATGATGAAAGCTGCTAACAATATTATTTTATGTTTTTGTGTAAACAGTTATAGTAATTTCTTTTGAGTAGATTTCTAGTATGGCAAATTTGTATTTAACTTCATAAGCTCATAAGGTCAATTTGTATTTCATCTCATAAGAAAACTCATAAAAAGATAGCTCTCAGACTTGTACCACTTTACACTCACACAATTAAAGAATGAAAGATTCAATCGCTGTACAAACTTGTCAACATTTATGTCAACTTTTTTTAATCTCAGCAATACTGCTAGGTGTAAAATGATGTTTTATTGTAATTTCTGTAGATTAAAAGTGTAAAGCACCTTTTTATGTATTTACTGGCCATCTTAATCCATATTTTCTTTGGTGAAATAAATGTTAAAGTCTTTTGCTAATTTTTAATGGGTTGTTTGTCTTTTTACTATTGATTTGTAATTTTTAAATATTTTTGTGGGTCTGAGTTCTTTTTCTGATATATGCTTTGCAGATATTTTTTCTTATTTGTAGATTGAATAATTTCTCAATGCTTTTATTTTAATGAATTAAAAAGTATCAAATTTTCTTTATAATTTAGAAAGAATACTTTTTGCGTTATGTTATAATGGGAATGACACTGAAGGTTGCTGTCGAGGCATTAGAAGTGGAGCATCTCTCCTAAATGACTCAAGTCAGTGGCCAGAGATAAGAAATTAGAGGCATCTCTTTTACCAAGAAGATTGGGCTACCAGCTTTCCTGTCACTTCTTTTAAATAAACTGTTCAAGCATTTGCCTCTGAACTTACTGTGACTCACACCCTAGTCCCTTATACATACTGCTAGTTGCCTCTCTCTCTTTATCTTTCTCTTTCTGATTCTTTTTTCCTGCCTCGCATAACCCGGGGATGGAAGGCTACTTCCTCAACTCATTTGCATCCTCCCTGCTCAGGATCTGCAATTTAAAAATCTTTCGACTCGTTTTCTATTGTGTGATATTGAATTTATGCCTCAGTCTGAAGAACCAGGGGCTACCGCAGGCCATGTTTTACCCCAGGCACGAGGGACCCACAAGGTGGAGCTCCCAGTGCCAAAGTAATATGTGGGCAGGCATAAACTGGACGTAGGTCAGACAAGAGCCACAAGGGTATCTGCTAGTATAAACAAGTTTTCTGTGTAAAAGACCAGCTGGTCATGGATCAGGCAAGGAGGCACGAGGTGCTCCACCAGGCAAAAGAAGTATCCAGTGCAAGGCATACTGTAAAAACCCACATCTAGCTCATCTTTCGTTTTCTGTTAGGTTAGAGTTGCTAGCCCCTCTGGTGCCAAAACCACAGTTTAGTTGGTGCTTCTCAAAATATTTAAGAAATCTTCCTCATCCAAGATTATGAGGATATTCTCCTATTATTTCTAGTAGATGCTGTTATTCTAGTTTTTACATTAGGTTTATGATCCAGTCAAAATAACTTTTGCAAGTTGAGTAAAGGAGTTAAACTTCATTTTGTTTTTCATGGAACTATCCAATTATTCAAGCACTGCTAGTTAAAGTAAAACAAAACAAAATCTCCTTCCCCAAAGTAGCCAGGTGCAGTGGATCACACCAGTAATCCCAGGACTTCAGCAGGTGCAGGTGAGAAATTGCCTAAACCCAGGGATTTGAGACCAGCCTGGGCAACTTGGTGAGACCTCATCTCTACAGCAAATCAAAAATTAGTTGGGTGTGGTGGCATGTGCCTGTATTTCCAGCTATTTGGAAGGCTGAGGCAGAAGGATTGCCTGAACCCAGCAGGTTGAGACTGCGGTAGCTGTGAGTGTACCAGTCTGGGTGACAGAATGGGACTTCAATTAAAAAAAATTAATTAATATCATACATCGAAAAAGTTCAATTTACCGTATATGTGTGTGGATTTTTCACACATTTTATGGATTCTCTATTTTTAAAACAAATGGTATTTAAAAGTATGTTTCTCGATAATTTATTGATAGTTTAGGAAAATAAAATTTACTTTTGTTTATTGATCTTATATCCAGCAACATAGCTCATTTTGTTTACTAATTCTAGTAGGTTTTATCCTTTTTTATTATTCCATTGGGTTTTCAATATATAGACACATCTATTAATAACGCTATTATTTTTAAATTGTTAACTTTTTTATTTTAAAGATGTGGGGTACAATTCAGGGTTAGGTATACAAATGTTCATTTTGCAGGTGCCGTTGTTGACAAGGTATGCCCTCCCTTCCCCAAGTGGATTCCCACTCCAGCTAATCCTGCTTCCCCACCCCTCTCCCGGCAGTTTCCCACTACTGCCAATCCTTTTCATATAGTATTACAATAATTGTTCAAAGTCTGCTTATGAGTGAGAACATGTGATACTCAGTTCTTTGTTTCTGTGAAAGATCACTCAGTATTATAGATTTTAAGTCCATCCAGGTTGCTGTGAAGTTCATGATTTTCTTCTTTATGGCTGCTAATATTCCATTGTGTATATATACCACATTTTCTTATACAGTCCTCTTTTGATGGGCAGCACGGTTGGTTCCATATTCTTGCTACTGTGAACAATGCTGTGATAAACATACATGTGCAGGTATCCTTTTTACAGAGTGATTTGAGTTCTTCCGGGTATATTCCCAGTAGGGGGATTGCAGGGTCAAATGGAAGGTTGATTTTTAGACCTTTTAGGAATCGCAACACTCTTTTCACAGACGATGTACTAGTTTACACGCCCACCAACAGTGTAGAAGTGTTTTCTTTTTGCGTGTAAACCTTCCCAGCATCTGTTGTTTATTGAGTTATTGATGATGACCATCCTAACTGGAGTTAGGTGCTATCTCAGTGTGGTTTTAATTTGCATTTCTTTTATGACTAGTGAGGCTGAGCACTGTTGGCTGCTCACTTCTTTTGAGAAGTGTCTATTCATATCTTTTGCCCACTTTGTAATGGGCTGTTTGTTTTTTTCTTTTCAGCATGTTTGAATTCCTTGTAGAACCTAGATGTTAGGCCCTTGTCAGACATACAGTTGGCAAATATTTTTTTCCCAGTCTGTGGGCTGTCTTCCCACTCTCTTGATGGTTTCTTTGGCTTTGCAGAAGCGTGTCAATTTGATGAGGTCCCACTTGTCTATCTTATTTCTTATGGCATGGACACTTGGGGTTTGATCAGGAATTGGTTGCCAGTTCCAATTTCCATAAGGGTGTCTCCTGCATTTTCTAAGATTCTTATAGTTTGTGGTTTTTACATTTAGGTATTTGATCCATTTAGAGTTGATTTTTGTGTATAGTGATAGGCAGGGATCTTGTTTTAATCTTCTGCATGTGGTCAGCCAGTTTTCCGAACACCATTTACTGAATAGGTTCTCCTCTCCCCAGTCACTGGTGGTGAGGCTTTGTCAAAGATGAGTTGGTTTTGCTTCTGGAATCTCTATCCTGTTCCATTGGTCTATATGCCTGTTCTTGGACCAATACCAGGCTGTTTTGATTATTGTAGCTTTATAATAAAGTTTAAAGTCTAGGAGTGTGTTACCTCCGGTTGTTTTTTTGTTTTGCTTTGTTTTTTCTGAGGATTGTTTTGACTATTCATGGTCATTTATATTTCCATATGAATTCCTGTATGATCATTTCCAGGTCTGAGAAGAATGCTGCTGGTAATTTAATGGGCATTGCATTAAATCTGTAGGTTTCCTTGGGTAAGATGGACATCTTAACAATGTTGATTCTTCCAGTCCATGAGCATGGAATATTTTTTCCATTAGTTTGTGTCATCTTTGATTTCTTTAAGTAAGTAGTGTTTTGTAGTTTTCACTATACAGGTCTTTCATGACTCTGGAAGATGCCAAGGTATTTGATTTTTTTTCTGGCTATGGTGAATGGGATTGTGCCCTTTATTTGAGTTTCTGTTTGCTTATTGTTGTTGTATAGAAATGCGACAGTCTTTTGCATGATGATTTTATACCCAAGACTTTGCCAAAGTCCTTTATCAGGGCAAGGAGATTTTTGACAGATTCTCTTGGGTTTTCGAGGTATAGAATCATGCCGTCTGCAAAGAGGGATAACTTGACTTTCTCTTTTCCTATTTGGATACCCTTGATCTTCTTTTGTCTGATTGCTCTAGCTAGGACTTCCAAAACTGTGTTGAAAAGGAGAGGTGAGAGTGGGCATCCTTGTCTTGTTCCAGTTTTCAGGGGGAAATGGTCCCAATTTCTGTCTGTTTAGTAGTGTCCTGGCCATGGGTTTCTTGTAGATGGCTCTTATTATTTTGACGTATGTTCCATCCTTGCCTAGATGTTCAAGGGTTTTTATAAAGAAGGGGTGCAGGATTTTGTCAAAAGCTTTTTCCATGTCTAATGATATAATCATGTGGTTTTTGTTTTTACATCTGTTGATATATTTAATACATTTATTGTCTTACAAATGTTGAACCAGCCGTGCATCCTGGGGATGGAGCCTACTTGGTCATGGTGGATGATTTTTGAGATGAATGACACTATTTTTACTTCTACCTTTTTAGAAATTACATCATTTATTTCTTTCACTTGTCTTATTGCAAAAACTAAAATTTCTAATTCAATGTGAAACAATCAGTCTTTCTCAGCATTAAATACATTAACTAGAAGTTTTTGTAGATGCCCTTCATCAGATGAATAATTTTTCTTCTGTTTATGGTTTACTGTTTTTCTCATGAATCAAATTTTGTCAAATTCTTCTCTATAATGCTGTTACTGAGATGAATTATACTGTTAAGTTTGATAACTAAACTAACCATTCTTTCTGGGATAAAATATTCTTTGACATGTAGTATTATTATTCTTCTGCCCATAATGAGTCTTTGTCCTCCAGAAACTTTTCAAAAGTTTCCTTTACTAGTTTTTGGAAATTATAATGTACCTTAGTGCAATTATCTGCATGTTTCTTCTGACTGGAATCTGTTAAGACTTTTGAATTTGTGGGTTCATAGTTTCCATCAAACACAGAAAATTTTTAGCCTTTATTTCTTCAATTTTTCATTTTGTTCTCTACTTTGTTGACTTCAAATGCACACATATTAGGATACTGGAAGTTGCCCATTAGCTCACATATGTTCTGTCAGCTCAGCCCAGATAGTTAGTGTTCTGTTCCATTATTATTATTATTATTATTATTATTTTAGTTTTTTTCCTAATTGTGTCTTATTTTGGATGGTTTTTGTTGTTATATCTTCAAGTTGATTAATCTTTTCATTTTAGTGCATAATCTATCTTCAGTTCCACTCAGTACAGTTTTCAGGCATTATATTTGTTCCTCTATAGGAGGCATAATATCAGGCATTATATTTTTTCATCTATAGAAGTTTGTTTTATTCTGTATCTCTAGCTAACCTGCCTGATCTTTTCACCTTCTTGAAAATATGAAATTTGCACTCTTCTCTTAGTATTTGTGAGGGATTGTTTCCAGGAGCCCTGTGGATGCCACAATTATGAATGCTCATATCCTTTATATAAAATGGCATGGTATTTTCATATAACCTACACATATCCTTCCTATACATTACATAATATCTAGGTTACTTACACTACCTAATACAATGTAAATGCTATGTAAATTTTGGTTGTTACACTGTATCATTTTTATTTGTAGTATTTTTATTGTTTGTTTCCAAAATATTTTTGTTCTGAGATTGTTTAAATTCATGGATGTAGAGCCTGTAGATATGAAAAACCAACTGCAGTTAAAATAACTGATTTTAATGTCCTTGTCTGTAAATTCTGTCACCAGTATCCTTTCATGGTTTATTTCAATTTTTGCTTACTTACTAATGATGGGTTGTATTTTATTGATTGTTTTTTAAGGCTTGGCAGGCATTCTGGATTTTACCTTGTTAAGTTTACCTTGTTTACTTGCTAAGTACTGGATGTTTTTGTATTGCTATAAATATTCTTGAGTATTTTTTAATTCCAAGAAGAGTAGTTACATTACTAGGATTTGGTTTGATCCTTGCTTTTAAGCTTTGTTAGCTGGGACCAGAGAGCCTTTGTTAATTTTGTCTCACTATTAAGTAAATATCATTTTAAGTACTTTATTTAATGTTCCATGAATTATGAAGTTTTTTTTTACTGCATCTAGTGAGAACACAAACTGTTCTTGGACTGTGCTACCTCCAAAGATTGTTCTGTCTACGCTTTTTTTCCCCCCTAGGCCTTATAGAGTTCCTTACAAAACATTTTCTGATCACTTAGCTAAAGACTCAAGGAGAGCCCTCTAGATATTCAGAGGTATATGTTGCTCTCTTCTCTAGCTGCATGACTTTCCTGGATTCCGCCACCATTTCCTCAACATAGAAAGACCTCTGTTCCCTGTACTACAACCTGGAAACTCTTCTGGAAATAATCTGGGACATTTCAGGTCTCATCTCAGGGATCACTGTCTTGATGTTATGTGACTAAAATTCCTATTTTATTTATTTATTTTAAACATATTTTTTTATTATAAAATTGTGCGGTACAGTTAAGGGTTAGGTATACAAATGTGCATCGTTCAGGCACCCTTGTTAATATTTTGTTTGTTTTTTGAGTTGGAGTCTCACTCTGTCACCCAGACTGGAGTGCAGTGGCTGCTCCTGGCCACTGCAGTCTCGACCTGCTGGGCTCCGGCGATCCTTCCGCCTCAGCCTTCCAAGTAGCTGGAACGACAGGCGCGCGCTACCACGCCCGGCTGGTTTTTTTTTTTTATTTATTTATTGTAGAGGTGAGGTCTCACCACGTTGCCCAGGCGGGTCTTGAACCCACGGGCTCAGGCAATCCACTCACCTCGGTCTCCCAAAGCGTGGTATTACTGGCTGAACCACCGAGCCTGGCTTCCTATTTTATTTATTTAAACTCAATTCAATCATTGAGTAAATAAACTACTAATACAGATCATTGAGGTTGATTTTCAGAGATACAGAGCAGGGTGGGAAAAAGCAGAGAAAGGATCTGAAGGGGCAAATAGAAAATATCCAGCATAAATGACCAATATTGCTTTCATCTTGGCCACTTAAGAAAAGTTCGTCTCCGTCAGGCATAGCGGCTCATGCCTGCAATCCCGTTGATTTGTTTAGGGGATCAAGTTTGGAGAATTTCTTGAGGCCAGGAGTTTGAGATGAGACTGGGCAATATAGTGAGAACCTGTCTCTATAAAAAATTAGGCAGTTATTGTGGTGAGCGCCTGTAGTCTCAGCTATTCTAGAGGCTGAGGCAGGAGAATTGCTTGACATTAGGAGTTCTCAGTTGCAGTAAGCTATGATTGCACAACTGAACTCCAGCTTGAGCAACAGAGGGAAATCCTGTATCTAAAAATAAAGATAAATAAATGAGGGGAAAAAATAGTCACTTGGCCTCATTTTGTGTTCTAAGTTGCTGAAGACTTTGCTTCTGAAGTTGAAACTCCATCATTAAGAAAATGCACACAGTAATTTTAGCTGTTTGTTCATCCATATTATTTCAAATAGAAGGCAGTTTTCATAAACTCAAAAGAGTTCAATCTCTTGATTTTATTTAGTGATTCCTAGATATATACAATGAAGTTCAATATATGTATTCAACTACATCTGAATAACAATAATAGATAAAATTTATTAAGGAATATCTGTATAAAAGGCATATAGTACGCCACTTACAGATATTTTTCTTGTTTAATCCTCAGAATACAATTACAAGGTAGTTATTTTTATATTAATACCTAATTTACACATAAGAAAACTGAAAAACTGATTAGGTATATTCACAAAAAAGCATATAATAAGTGAGTAGCGATGCTTGGATTTAAGTTTTTGACTTTCTGACTCTACAGCTCACTCTCTTGTTGCCTCTTTTTTCCTTGGTAAAAAATATGAAACAGCAACACAAGTTCAAAGACTGTTTTTATTGTTGTATCCCATAAAAAAAATGAAAATGAAAAGAAAATGATTCACATTTTCAATTCCAATATGAAGGTTAATCCAAGTGTCCCTTTAGGCAGCTCGCCCAGACTCCATGGCTTCTCCTCCATAGCCGGTTCTTTCACTCCTTTGGCACCTCTCTCGTATTGAACGAGGAGTCCACTTTCAACGTTTCTCTGATAGTGAAAGAGAGAGCATTGAGCTTTAAGCCTTTTATTTAGTTACAGCTACTGAAATATTTTCATGCATAAAGGCTGAAGAAATGTACTCAAAAAGGGTTGCTTGGCATTTCAAAATGGTACCATCTATGTAAAGATAAGAGCATGCTATTTACAAATCTTCCTTAAGACAAATAAGAAACATGATGTACATGATGTTTCAAGGATTCTTTTCATCTTAAAACTGAAGTGCTTATACCTGTTTTCCGATCTAGCACTGCATTAGATGTGACAAAAAAATGTGAATCCAGTTCTGACTGCCGATGCCTTGTTATGTGAAGATAGAAGCCAGCTTCTTCCAGATTAGCATTAGATGACCTTACTGACCTGGTTATTGCTGCACAATATATCTATCTGCTGAGAAGAATTTATAATGTGTGTTTGTGTAAATCAAAAATAAAAGAAACCAGAGTAGATGATGAATTGGAGAAAAGAAAGCAAACAGTCTCTTTTTTTGGATCTGTAATCACAAGGCAGAAAGAGGAAGTGGAACATTTTATTGTCTTTACAGTAAGTCTCTAACAGTTATCAACATCTGTAACTGACACTAAAATAAATGTCTCAAACTAAGTATAGGATCCAATGTCAGCAAATAGACACAAAGATGTCACATATTAATGATGTCTCTGTCACGAGAGATGTTCCGGATCAAAGACCACTTTGAGGATCTATTGATCATATTGTACCAAAGTAGAGGTCTGATAGAACATACTCAGAGGTCTGTTATAGCTCTTATTTCATAATATTAATAATTATATGGATTGATAATTAATTTTATCCATATTACTATGATGTTAATAGAAATTTCTGACTATCACTAAGATAACAGCATAAGAACACAGAATATTTCTGGTCTTTCTATTGCAATTGATAAAAATGGAATTATGCTATTTAAAGATTATTAACTTAAACTCTTCATTATACAGATGAAAAAACAAAGATTTGGAGAAGTGAAGTGACTTATTAAAGTTCCCAGAACTACCTACTGGTACCTGATAAATAAATCTTGGGAGTTTAATTCAGTGCTTTATCTTCTATATGCTAAAAGATAGCTTCCAGTTACAATGTGAAAGAAAGTGCTATGAAGTTTACTACTTTTTATAACATCAGTGAATCAAATCAATTATTAATATTTTCTATACTTTATTGCTTCATTAATATAGTAAAGTTATCTTCTTCCCAGAAGTCATGTGAATTTTGCTCCATATTTGTAGTTGTGAAATGAACATATAGAAAATGTGCAGCTGGGCTCGGTGGCTCAGCCTGTAATCCCGCGCCTTTGCTGGGCAAAGGCTCATCTCTACAATAAATCCAAAAAAATTAGCTGGGCGTGGTGGTGTGCGCCTGTAATTCTGGCTACTTGGAAGGCTTAGGTGGAAGGATCACCGGAGGCCAGCCGGTCAAGGCTGCGGTGGCCGGGAGTGGCCACTCCACTCCAGTCTGGGTGACAGAGTGAGACTCCAACTCAAAAAAAAAAAAAAGAAAATGTGCTCTATAGCTTAATGTTTTACATTTTTATATATCAAGAAAGCAATACAACAAATTTTTTAAAAAGCATGGATTGATAGAAATATTCATTTTTTTTCTGGATAGTTAATAAGTTGCACTACTAATAATAAGCAAAGAGAGCTACACTTATTACTAGCTGGTTATCCTAAAACATCCCACATCAATAGGTGGCTTCAAACCTTCTTAGCTATAGTCTTGGTCATCTAAAACAATGCTTGTGTACTGAGCCATCCTGATGTTTCCAGATAAACTATTCTGGCTGCTTTCCCTCAGTGTCAATCAAAGATGAAGGGCAGAAACTGGGAGAAAAGAGAATTTAATTTCTGCAATCAAGTTACAAGGAGATGGGTTGGCATCATTACCAAAAACCCACTCAAAGCAACACAACCTCATGTCAGTATTTATATCCCAAATTCACAGTCCTTCACCCAACCCAAGTCAAGATTAAGAAGCCCACTTGCAGTTTCAGCAGGACTTGAGACCTATGTTACATTTTCTTGTACATTACCACTGACGTGACTCAAAAGTCTTTTGGTCATGGTGACATTTTCAGATAACATCCTGGAATTTACATGTTTGTTGCAGTTCCCCAGAAGTAGTGACAAACAATTGCAACCTAGGGAAGGTACAGAAAGTTACAATATTGAAAGAAAAAAAGCTTTAAATTGTTTTAAAATGTAATTTACAAAACAAACAAACAAAACCCTGTTTTCAGAACCTTGTCCTATAACACTGATAATTCATGATAAAGCAGCAGCCAACATGTCATCTGACAGGCCTATTGCTCTTCTGAGATCTATGTATTATCTACAGGACCTCAACTCCATGGTCTATGCATATCCAGTTTCCCCTAATCTTTCTGCAGATTTGCAAGGTTCACAAGTACATGCTTTCCTCTATTACCTAACCTCCTGTTTCCAAATGCTACTCTCTTGAAAAACCCAGCTTCCTTGCCAATTTCCATCCACAACCACAATTATCAACAACATCCATCCTTCCTAAAACACTTAGGAGACATTAGTGATATGGCATGATTAAGGCAGAATTTTCTGTAGTGCCGAAGAACCTGAGCAATGGGAAAGGATGAGGAAGTCTCTGTCTATTGTGCAGTAAGCAATTTTAGAATTAAAACTTGACATTTTCCTATGGTCTTCTGGGTTCCTCTCCTAACTATCTCCCCATGCAGCACTCAGTCTTAAAAAAATTATTATTTTTATTTTTTGAGTTGAAATCTCTTAGCTGAGATCTCTGTCTCCCAGGTTGGAGTGGAGGGGTACCATCACGGCTCACTGCAGCTTTGACCTCCTGGGCTCAGGCGATTCTCCCACCTCAGCCTTTCTAGTAGCTGGGAATGCAAGCATGCATCACCATACGCAGCTAATTTTTTGTAGAGTCCAAGTCTCACTATGTTGCCTGTGCTGGTTTTGAACTCCTGGGCTCAAGCAATCCTCCCACTTCAGCCTCCCAAAGTGCTGGGATTACAGGTATGAGCCACCTCACTCAACACCATCTTACATCCTTCCTTAGTTCCTCTATTCATGGTCTCCTATTTCCTCATCCTCTTCTCTTTTCTCTGAGTTAAAATAGCCATCTTTCCCAGTCCCAAACAAAGAAGCACCATTCTTTGCTCTCATGCCTTTGAAATGCCCCTGAACCTGCACCAAGCAGTTATGGTATTTTTTTCCTAACTAAACAAAGACAATTCTGTCTCTCTGAATTCCAGGTGTATTTAGATAATCATTTATTTGCACTTTCCCAGTTCTAAAATAAACCTAAGAAGGGCACAAGAGGGCCAGGTATGTAGAATTGGCTTATGAAAGGTCCCCAAATGACCAGGAGGCCATACTGGAACACATATATTTCTCCAAAACTAGGGGAAATAAGATAAAACAGGTTTGCTAACTGCCCACTTGCCTCACTGAATATCATTCAAATTATAACCTCAATAAAATTATAGTTTGAATAATATTAATAATATTTACTAATTTAAATTTAAATGACCACAGTAATAAAAACTGCTACCCTTATAAGAAGTGAATAGTACTTCATAGGCACTAAGTGAAAAGTTGAAGAGATCTAGATAATTCAGCCCCCAAAGTATTCATTAACTGAAAGAAAAACATGGTTTAATTTCAAATTATTTGGATAAGTGACACAATTTCATAATTTATTTTGTATGAATAGACAAAACTTAAGGGCTAAGGCAGTACATACCAGTATTTCAGTGGATTTATAAAATAAACCTTTTTGTTATTTTCCTTACCTCATCTCACTTGAGCTTTAGAGAAACCTTCTGGGGAAAATAGACGAGGAAAGATTGTTAGTGCCATTTTGCAGATGCCAAGAGTGTAAGTGATTTTTAGAAATGGGACTTCAACCTTAACCCTTCCACATATGGCTACTCAAATTTAGCTATTTTCTGGGGTTTTTTTTTGAGTTGGAGTCTCACTCTGTCGCCCAGACTGGAGTGCAGTGGCCGCTC